>NC_072731.1:255194199-255494199 GCF_026930045.1 Uloborus diversus
CATCAGTACTATCCGCAGAAGGGTCTTTTGTTAATCCGTTAGATGATGTTGAATCATCGTTTCCTGAACCTGTTCGACCTGACACGTCAGTACTATCCGAAGAAGGATTTTTTGTAACATCATGTGACGATTCAGTACCTCCAGTTCCTTCAGGGGTTTCTGCAGAAAAATGAGTAAAAGGTATTAAATAAATATCAGGCAATTTGCTTTAGTAAATATTAAAATACAGTTACAAAAGAAAATACCACTGTGATCAGGAAATGAAGGTACTGAATGATTTTCGCATGGGTTACATAATTAAAATTTTTGGGTATTAATATTGCTAACGTATAAACTATACTATGAAAAGAGTAATTTATCACTGAAAATATTTTGGTCGAGTTGATTTCTTTTAAAGCTATTTTTGTTTTTAAGAAGATTCCACGGCCAAGTGTGAGATATTCGTTCTGAAATTTCCTTTTGCTTTCATTACATACACGAATTAAGGCTGAACGTTAAAAATTTGTTGACCTGATAAGGTACTTGAATCATGTGGTTTGTAACGCAAAATTTGTTTTTGAATTTGTATTTTTTAAATGAAGTTTACCAGTCACGATGTATTTGTCACAAGTTTAGATATCACCCTTAGGATTCTTGATTCTAGCAATATGTCCTCCGAATCTGAGATTGCATATTTATTAAAAATATACTTTGCTTTCCTACTAACTACTTTTAGGGTTAGTTTCAAAAAGAAACAAAGAGTACGTCATTCCACATGTCCCACACGCGACTGCTCTATATTTCGCTTCAAAAGTTATGTTGAAATGTATTAAAAAAAAATTCTAAGAAACTACACACATACGTATGATTTCTTACGCTAAACATTTCCCTTTATAACACGGTTAAAAATAAAATATAGATTTTTCACGTGGGGGACTGAATGTTTACTCACTTACTTCTCATGGAATGGCCCTCTAGCGGATTTTTTTAAATATTTTGCATAAAATGCATTTCGAATTGCGCATGCTCATGATTTTGTTTTGATATTTTAAATTCGGATGCGTTTTTGATCACGAAATGAGAGAAAAAAGTGTCCTTTTTTTCACCTTGTAATTGGTTTTTAGTATGACATGGTACTTCAAATTCAAGTTAAAATTTAAGTTTGAAATGGAGAGATAATAAAATAAAAATCAATTTGCTTAAATGATTCAACCTTCCTGATCATAACTTTTTGTGGTCTAAAAATATGCGAAAATATAGTTCATGCATAATGTAGAATAATGACAGCACTAAAAATTAGCATATTCCCACATATTTTTTAATTTAACAATTTTAAGCAAATCTACTGAACAAATGTACATAAATATTTCAGATGGATGAATTTTGTTCGTTAGGAGTCTGTACCTTTCAAAGAAGGGGTTGTATTCCCACCATTGGATGTTTTCGAAGTTCGAAGCCACTCATCGCAGTCATCAGTTACTGGTGCTTGAGCTGAAACAAATAAATTCAGCTTAACAACTTAAAAAGAAGCTTGCATATTTAAAAAGGAACAATTTAAACCTTTTTTTTCTGAATTTTTTTTATATTCTGGACGCATAAATTTGTATAAATTCCTGCAAGTCTATAAATTAAATATTGCGTTTCAAATCAAGTCATACTTAATCGATGACTTTTATTTGTTTATTTATTCATTAATTTTAACATTAGCTAAACTTAAATGAAATAATAATAAAAAATAAGTTTAAATTTTGCTTTTTAAAACATTAACATTTAAAAATAAGTAAAAATCATTTTTACTTTTCAGGGTTTCCAAAAACATAAATAAATAAAAAAACATTGTATACTGATATAAATGGGACATTAGTTAAAGTTATAAAATCCAGCAAAAAAGACAGTTCAACGGAAGATTCGTTAAAGACATATTTGTAATATTATTTAATACTATTTAAAGCATTAAAACCAGTGGCGTAATCAGAAAAAAAAATCAGAAGGGTATTATTATTAGATTTTCGACGGAGAGTTGGTTAATTTTTTTTTTTTTTTTTTTTGTGGTCAAAAAAGGAAAACATCTGCGTTTCAAAGGGGTTTTCAGCCCCAAATCCCCTCCTTCCGCTTTGGTTACGCCCCTGTTCTGAACTCTATAGAGAAAACCTGCGATAAATATGTTTTATATTCCAACTGTTGTGCCATCAATTAAAACTAAAAATAGTTCATTTATTTTTGGGTGTAGATTATACCCATTTAAAAAAATAAAACATTATGACCCTGAATTGAATTTAATTCGCCATTTTTAAAATAATCTTCAATATTTACTTCGAAATATGGAAAATAGTTTACAATACCCTACTTTCCTAGTTTAAAGGAATCAATTTTTTTAACATTTTGACTGAAAAAAATTCAATGAATCCTTTCAATCTTACGACATTTTTATAGCGTTAAACAGTTTGACTTAATACGGATTTTAAAGCTAACAAAAAATTCAATGAATCCTTTCAATCTTACGACATTTTTATAGCATTAAACAGTTTGACTTAATACGGATTTTAAAGCTCAAAAATAAATAAACTAAAAATAGTTTATTTATTTTTGAGTGTAGATTATACCCATATAAAAAAATAAAACATTATGATCCTGAATTGAATTCGCCATTTTTAAAAATAATCCTCAATATTATGTCGAAATATGGAAAATAGTTTACACTTCCCTACTTTCCTAGTTAAAAGGAATCAAGTGTTTCAAAATTTTGACTGAAAAAAATTCAATGAATCCCTTTAATCTTACGACATTTTTATAGCGTTAAACAGTTTGACTTAATACGGATTTTAAAGCAATATCTTTCATCCGTGCACCTTTATTTTACTGGGAATCGAAATTTCCCCGTTGACTAAAAGACCTTGACCCCCAAGTCTAAAGGACAATATTATTCAGTTTCTTCGTTGAAGGTGTGGATGAAACAGAAATTTAAAAAGTTAGATAGAAGAAAAGAAAAAAAAAGACGCAGAGTGAAAAAAATCGCGTTTCGAGAGAAAAAAAAATCGCAGATTGTGCTTGCTATCATGCTAGATGGCTTAAAACAGGGGTCTGAAAAGAGGGCTCCCGAAGACGAACCTTTTTCTGATTCTGTCACAGAGTCATTTAGATCACTTGTTACTTCCTTTTACAAAAAAAAGGAAGTATTGTATTCGCGAAAAAAATTTCACTCAAATTTGGGCTTTTATTTCCATTTTGCTCACCCCCGAATTAATGTTGAGTTTCTTTTTTCAACCCGACCACACGCGGATAAGTGCCTAACAACGTATAGACCTCGAAATATGCATTTTGACACTCTCCGAGTTAATTACAACGAATTTTCTCGCGACGTCCGTATGTTCTTATGTATGTATGTGCGGATGTATGTCGCATAACTCAAGAACGGTACGGCCTAGAACGTTGAAACGTGTTACGTAGACTCCTGGTGGGATCTAGTTGTGCACCTCTCTTTTTGGTTGCATTCAGATGTGCCAAAGGGGGTCTTTTACACCTTTTTGGGGGGAAATCAATGTTAATTTCAATGCAAACTCAAGTGGTGTTATAATTTGGCGGACACTTGGCGATATATCGCCAGTCTTTTGGTCGCCAAGTTTTTCGCCAACTTGGCGACAAATTTGGCGCTTTTTTTAAAATCTGGTTTCAATTTGGCCACTGTTGGTGATTTTTAGAGAGTAAACTATTGAATCACATTAAAATTGCCAGTAATGAGGAAATGACATTAAATTGAAGTAAAAGGAAGTCATGTGATGCACACATCAGCTCGTTTTTATCATAATGTACTAGTTAATAGTGTGGTACTTACTCGGTTTGAACCTTGTGCCACAGTCAACTTTGTCTTCATTGAAGCAGATTCTCATGGTGTTATCAAACATCGTTCCCCTCGGACACTCATTCAGGGTGTAGTCGCCATCCTTGCATGTGTAATATTCTCTGCATTGATCAGGATGGGCAAAATCTCCATCTTCTTCCTTGCACAGGTCTTCAATCGGCTTCGCACTTGTAACTATCACATTTTCTGTTGTACCTGAAAGATTACGGGATTAGGAATCAACTTATACTGACTAAGTTTTGATCTTGTCTTTATAACAAACACAAATTCGAGGACCACGAACAAATGACCCTTGTCAATCATTTGAGAAAACTAGTCCATTCCTTAAAATAGGTAGAGAAGGAAAGAAGAACGCGTGCCATATTTTAGAGTTTAGCAACATTTCAGCAATATGAAAAAAAATGTACTCCTAGAACACAGGGTGTCTATAAATGATGAACCCGATTTTAAAAAATCGTATTTTCAAAAGTTCTCGATGGAATAAAATAATTAATGCGTAAAATTAATGAGAAAAGTACCAAGTTTTTTTTACCTTATAAATGTTCAATAAGGGAGCCTCTTGTCATACGGCATATGTCCATTCGATAATCTAGTTCATTCCTTACATTTTTTAACATGTCTCTGTTAATGGTTCGTAATGCTGCAGAAATGCGTTGTTTCAATTCTGGGAGCGTTTTCAACATTGGCTGTACAAAAACACGGTCTTTCACGTAACCCCATAGAAAGAAATTGCATGGAGTTAAGTCTGGAGATCTTGGTGGCCATGTGAATAACGTTAAATCATCGTCACCCACACGGCTTATCCATTTGTGAGGAAGCACATTGTTTAAGTAACTACGAACCGACAAAGACCAATGAGGAGGTGCTCCATCTTGTTGGAAGATAAAATTGGGACTGTCCTTAAGCAGTTGCGGAAATAACCAAATTTCCAGCATGTCGAGATAATTGTTACCTTTTACAATAAAAACTTAGAACTTTTCTCCTTAATTTTACGCATTAATTATTTTATTCCGTCGAGAACTTTTAAAAATATGATTTTTCGGAATCGAGTCCATCATTTATAGACACCCTGTATTTTCTTTGTGATTATTTAGACCTGAAAGGTTTAATTTGCAGCAATAACTGCATTGAGTTGGCGAAAAAGTAAAAATGACAAGCCTTGCATTCTTTATTGCAACCCCACTCTCGTCAATTTGCAATTAAAATTAGCTATAGGAGGCGTTGTTATCTCTGACCAATAGCTGCTGACAGAAGTAAAACCAAGCCCCCCCCCCCATTTACGCAAGAAGTGACTTGTCTAATGAGATATCCGCCTTGACCGAAAAAAATTAACATGTTTCACCTCTTTGACTAATTTCTTAAACTCCAAGTTGACGCATTCAAGCTCTAGAACCAATGTCGCACTTGCATATTCCGTTTCAACTTTCCCCTCTATATCGCCCCTTCACGAAAATGGACAATTCTGAAACAAGGTGGAGCCAAGGGTCAACTTTTCGTGGTCAGATTTTATATTTAGCTCATTTCAAGTAATAAACATCAAATCATTCCTTAATATTCCAATTTCTATAATGTAAAAAGGAGCATGTTATTCTGGTGGCCATTTTAAAGCGGACTTGCAATGTCTAACCATTGTCGAAATACTTGATCAAGATTATGTTAACCTGATGATTAACAAATAAATATAGTCATTGGCAATTTCATCGAGTAATGACAAAAAGATAGCATTTCACGAGATTTTAATTCAATTCTTTACATAACATTTTATTAAACACGAAGAAATTCAAATTATTTTGATTCATTTAATTGATGTTTCTCTAATGCTGGTAGGTTAGTAAAAAGAAAAAAAAAGAAATCTATCCATTGGTTTGAATTTTTTTAATTAAATAGCTTTGATTAACTGTAGAAACGAAAGGTATCCAAAAGAAAAAAAATCAATTGATAAATTTGAAAGTACAGTAAACTCCCGATTATCCGCGGATTAGGGAGGCGCGGATAAGAGAAACCGCGGATAATCCAAATTATAGGCAAAAAAGATACTGGTGTACACAATAGCTAAAAAATAGGAATAAAACTCTCACATACAGAAAAGTTATAGTTAAAACAATAACATTGATTGTAAAAAAATGTATGAAAAGGCTAAAAACAAACGATAACAATCATAAAGTCACCACCGTTGAAAAAAAAAATGTTAAAAAACCCGCGGATAATCCGACCGCCGATAATCGGGAGTTTACTGTATGATTATTGTATTGTTATTGTATACGTATTTTCTCGTACAAACATAGAACGGTCGTCAAGTTATTATTATATTTCCTTTTTTGTACAGAGTCAGATAATACACATGTATGCTGATAAAAAGCTGAGAACATTTGCCAGGGTTGTTTTTTATTATTATTATTTATTTATTTTATTATTATTATTATTATTTATTTATTTATTTATTTTTTGAAAACCATGTTTTTACAGGTAAGATGTCGAGTACTGTTTTCAAGTTATTTTTTTATCATTATAGGTAGATTATATATTGCTGAACATTCACCGCTTGAGTTTGCTTTGGGAATTCTCTTCTATTTATTCATTTACTATTTCTTCAAACTCCATTAATACATCTATATGTTTCTAACTTGTTGAAAGGATTTCTTTTACGCTAAACATGACGTTATGACACACAAAACAGGGCAAAAATATGTTTTATTTACGTTTGTTTTTTGTAGTAATAAGAAACCTCTGAACCCAAGGGTTCTCAAAGCGGCTGCTGCAGGTAGGGGCAAGGAGTGCATCAAAATGTGCACGATATCAATATATATAATTTTCTGATGCTTCAAAATTGTGAAAAATTTCTAATGCTTCAAAAAGTGCCGCGAATCAAAAAGGTTTGGGAACATCTGTTTTAGCCAATGAAAAAAGAGAACTTCGGAATAAGTTAAGTTGTTGCTCACGAAGATGAAAGATGTTGTTTGAAAGGCATCATAATGAATATGGTAGCTCAAAGTTCAGCAGTTCGAGAATATGGTGAAATAGTAGTAAAAAAAATGATTGATTCCGTTAGTATAATTTACATCGCTAAAGGGGAAATATATTCCCTCATACTCCGGCGCTTAGAACAATGATTCTAGAAACTGACAAAGGTAATATTCCTAAAGAAAAATAGCTACCTTCTGTTCCTGTTACTTCTGTACCACGGCTCCATCTATCAGTGCGTCCAGTTCCCTGATTTCCGCTATCAGTTACACCGGTTCCCCGATTATCAGTAATGCCAGTTCCACGGCTCCAGCTATCAGTACGTTCGGTGCCTCGACTCCATCTATCAGTGCGTTCTGTATCACGACTTCTGTTGTCCGTAATGCCTGTACCACGATTTCCAATGTCTGTTGCGCCGGTTCCACGATTGCCGCTGTCAGTGACTCCCGTTCCACGATTGCCGCTGTCAGTGACTCCCGTTCCACGATTGCCATTGTCAGTAGCTCCTGTTCCACGATTGCCGCTGTCAGTGACTCCCGTTCCGCGATTGCCATTGTCAGTAACACCGGTTCCACGATTTCCACTGTCAGTGACTCCCGTTCCACGATTGCCATTGTCAGTTGCTCCTGTTCCACGATTGTCGCTGTCAGTGACTCCCGTTCCGCGATTGCCGCTGTCAGTGACTCCCGTTCCGCGATTGCCACTGTCTGTTGCACCGGTTCCACGATTTCCACTGTCAGTGATGCCCGTTCCACGATTGCCATTGTCAGTTACTCCTGTTCCACGATTGTCGCTGTCAGTGACTCCCGTTCCACGATTGCCATTGTCAGTCACACCTGTTCCACGATTGCCACTGTCTGTTGCGCCGGTTCCACGATTTCCACTGTCAGTCACTCCTGTTCCACGATTGCCACTGTCTGTTGCACCGGTTCCATGATTTCCACTGTCGGTGATTCCCGTTCCACGGTTTCCACTGTCGGTGATTCCCGTTCCACGGTTTCCACTGTCGGTGATTCCCGTTCCACGGTTTCCACTGTCGGTGATTCCCGTTCCACGGTTTCCACTGTCGGTGATTCCCGTTCCACGGTTTCCACTGTCGGTGATTCCCGTTCCACGGTTTCCACTGTCAGTCATTCCTGTTCCACGATTGCCACTGTCCGTAACTCCCGTTCCTTAAAATACAAAATAAATGCAGAAGATGATAATGATACTGCAGTAAATTGTAATAAAGTTGTAATAAAGTAATTTTTATTTGCATCAACAGGATAGTTGTAACTTAACTTAATTCAATGTATAATGCCTCCACTTTTAATATAAAAGTCTTATCGGAGCAGTGAGATGTTCCTGTCTCGTTGTTCCTTCATTGAAAAATATGAACTCAAGGTCTGTCATTTTCAGACAAAAAAAAAAAAAAATAATAATAACTACATCATTCTACTGCTAAAATTAATGTTAAGCTAATGTAAGATTAATAACACCAGTCTGTAAAGTTTATCTAACAGTTTAGATACATTGCAACGAAAAATAGAGATATTTTGCTTCGATGGGTTTAAACTATCATGGCATATTCTTACATGATACTTGAAATCAACCTTTTTTGTCGATTTGAATTTTCAAATGTTTTACCAGGCTGGAAATATCCAATCAGAAAATATATCGCTGTTCTCCGTGTCTCACTGTATACCCACGTCTCCCCTATACAGTAGAACTCGATTGAGTAAGCCCTCATTTAACGAGAATCCGAATTTATCCAGGAAATGAGAGATACTTGGTTGTTTTAACGTTGTCTAAAAACATAACTCACTTTTAACGAGTAAACCCAGGATATACCGATAAATGTTTTTATGATTCATAAAATTTCTATTGACTTTCTAGCTCAACTACTCTGTCCGACATTTTAACGCGAAACCTTACTCGAGTTTGCGCATGCGTCAGGCCTCTTCTGGTTTTATCAAAACAGGGGTGATAGCAAGAAGGAAATAACGAGCAAGCAAAAACCGAATGCATCGAGAAGTGTGTGCTGCCTTCATCACCCCTTTTTCAATTGGAACCGTTCGCACCTGCTAGTCGCTGAGTTCGAGAACAGACAGTACTAATGAATTCCCCATCGGTGGAAACGTTATTGCCATTTTGTCTTCTCGCACTTGAGTAAATATTATAATGGTACTTTTAACGTATTAGTTTATATTTTAATGGTTAGTTGATTATTTAGCTCTATTCTACATTTTAAAGTAACTTTAAACCTTGTTTAATGGTTTGTTATGTTTAGAATTAAGTATTATTTTTTTTTATTTCATCAAAATATTGATTTTGGCAACGTTTGACAAGCTGATAAGGGGCTTGGTTAGACTAGTTTGGCATAAAATTTCGAAAATGCGCCAAGTGTTATCCTCGTCAAGATAATTTCCTGGCAAAAAATACCTTATATGCGGAAGGAGAAGATTTCGCAGCATAATATTTTTTCAGATTATAAAGGGTAGCAATCGCAATTTAAAAAGAAATTAATAAGTATGAGAAATAAGTTTAGCTCTTTAATACAAGCTTACAGAGAGTGTTTACGGAGTGAGTTGATTTTCTTTTTTTCGTTTTTAATAAAGATTTAACTGAATGAAATCAACTTACCACTAGGCGTTGAAGAATCCGTACCAGATGTGGGAACTGTCGTTGAACCTAAAGAAAATATTTGTTTTCATAAATATCCAATATGTTATGGACAGTCCACAAATAATTACTTGAAACCCCGATCTTACGACCCCTGAATCTACGTTTTCCCCGCATTCTACGTTTTTTCGATCAGGTCCCACTTTCTCCAAATGATAATAATGTACCCAAACTGTACATTTGTTAATCACGGAATTTCCTGCATTCTACGTTTTCCCTGAAAAGTTAAAAAAAGAAAAAATGCTCTAAATTGAGCAATATTTTTCCTTTTGTGCATTTAATGCTAATCCACTTTGTTGAAAGTTAATTATGAAAGCAGAAATACATTTCACACAATTTGCATTCTCTTCGTACTCAATGACTAAAAAACAATCCTCTACTACGGATTGTTTTCAACCTAAACGTCAGGATACGAAACTAAATGTGTTAAAATAATCTTAAAATGGTATACATAATAATGTTCTTCTTATAAGATACAGATATTAGGGTCATTCTATATCAAATCGATCAAAAAATTAAGATTCTCAAACTGACTCCTTCCAATTTTTCTTAAATTTTATACAAAGGTAGCATTTGGTAATAAAAGTAAAAATCCAAATTTTTACAATTTTAAGCCAAATATTCTTTGATCGGGGGTCATTATAAATAATCGAATTTCGGTAGACTGAGTAGCTTTTGAATACGAATAACTTCTTCTTCTTCTTTTTGTTTTTGTTTTTTTTTCTTCTTTTGTTTGTTGCACTACTCACAAAAACTTGATACCATTTTAAAGATCTTAAAAGAGACTTTAAAATAATATCTTATATGATAGAAAAATACAATTTCAAATTTTGAACGTCATTCAAAATGACCTTCGGCCTTGAATATTTCCGACAGTTATTATTTCAAAATCTGGAAAATATATACGTTGAACTCACTGTTATGTTCTTTATTTCTGCCGAGTTTTATGTTGGGACAACTTGGGGACAAGCTATTATTCGAAGTTTCATGCAATGGATATTTGACGATTAATTGAAAAATCTATGTAAGTAAAACAGAGAACATATATATCGTCGCCTCAGAGAAACAGTACAGTGCTGGTAAAAAAAATTGCATCACCCTCGCATTTTCACAACAATGGGATTATGTAAGAAGTTTTGGTCGACCGATTAACGATGATTGTATGCGAAATTCTGCAAAACTTATGAAATAAACATTTAACAGCAGCAATCCGATCATTGTTTACGTAGATCGGGGCTGTTTCCGGGACAAGGCAAACTGCTGACCCCATGCTCATTTTTCTATTTCTGAACCTGCGCGTGAGTTTAGAGAAAAAAATTACTTAACCACATGTCAATTTAAGTCAAATGGCAGGATAAAGGTTTTAAATTGTCAATTACCAGTTTTACCCTGTGGCAAGAAGCAGAATCATCCTGAAAAATGACGTTTGGAACTGAAGTAAAGTGATCCCAGATAATAGGAAGCAATTTCTCCTCCAAAATGCCAATATACACCTGAGCGTTTACTGTTTCCTGCACAAAGTGAAGCTCACCAACTCCTTGATCAGAAATACATCCCCAAATCATCTGGGATACGGGATGCTCGACTGTGTGTTGAATGCAGTCGGATGATATTCCTCTCCTTTGCGGCGCGGGTGATGCAATTTTTTTTTACCACAACAGTAAGATATCCTACTGTTGATCTGAGGCGACGATATGGATGTATGTATGCATGTTCCCAATACAAATCCACAGTTTAAGTCGGATCTCGGCCAAATTTGGCTGGGAGGTTCTTGGGCACTCGAGAATTAACGTAAGAGGGTTTTCGATCGCCAAAAAAGAATCGCACTGTTAGAACTTTACTTTTAGGACCCGAAAATGACATTTTTCCAATATGAAGGCAAAACAATGCTCGCAAAAATTTGCACTCCCAGAGGTATTGACTTATGACGGAAACTTAGAGGATTTGGTGACCATGATAAATTTAGCTTGTACCAGATTCCATTGGCACATATTTCAGACCATCGAACCTGTGTCCATTTGACCACAAGTGCTTTCATTTTAGAGAAGAATAGTATTCTTTATCTTTACTAATAATAAAGCTGAAAGTCTGTCTGGATATCTGGATCTCTGTGACGCGCATAGCGCCTAGACCGTTCGGTCGATTTGCATGAAATTTGGCACAAAATTAGTTTGTAGCATGGGGGTGTGCACCTCGAAGCGATTTTTCGAAAATTCGATTTTGTTCTTTTCCATTCCAATTTTAAGAAAATTTTACCGAGCAAATTATCACAACGTGGACGAAATTATCCTAACGTGGAACCATAACATGGGCAAGAAAATGAACATAGCAAATTGGCGAGAAAATCATCATCCAATATTTGTAAATATAGAGGCGAACCAAATGACCTTTTAATTTTCTACTACGGGCAAAGCCGTGCGGGTACCACTAGTAATCAATAATTCACTCACCGTAATCTGGCGTACTTCTATTGTCACAAAACACCATCCACCACTCCAGGCATTTGTTCCTGACACTGTCAAAGTACTGGTCGCCGGAACATTCTCGAACTTCGGGCCTCTTGTCGTGACAGTAGTAGTACCACTTGCAGAACATTTCGTGGGTGAAGCAGCCATGTCTGGTGGTACAGTCAAATTCCGGGTCGGGATCAACTACTTTGTCTCTATCTTCATCCGGCTCGTCTGGTTTGTCTATTTGGAGGGGGAAAAGTTAAGGACAATAATACTATTGCCTATTCTATGAGATTAATAGCAGAGGTAATTGTTTAAAAAAAAAAAAAACATGCAATGACATACGTAACAGCACATTAGAAAATAAAGTATTCGCATTTCAGAAAATATTAGCAAGTATTTATTGGAAGTATCCAATTGCCAAAACGGTCAAAATAAGATGCAGAGATTTTATGTGAAAAGTTTGAAGCAAAAATGAAACTTAGTGAAAAAATACAAAATCTTTTAATGTGGTCTTCAAGTCCCCTACATTGCATTTTTTCATTGCAATAGGAAATAAATGCAAATGTTTTGCTAAGTTACGTAAAAGTACACAACAAAAGGTCATTCAATTTGAAAACCCACACTCTGTAAACAAATATAATTTTGAACCCCTGTTAGTCGCTATATTCCGCTCCATAAGGTGTAATTGACAGCGAGTGCAAAGTTACAAAATGCTGTTTTTCATATATCTCCGTGAATATTTGTCGTATTTATTTCAAAGTTTTTGTGTTCGATTTTTTTTCTTCTTTTCATGCTTATGATTTTTCTAAACTTAGAGATTATATAAAAAGTTTGATTTCGCATTTTTTTTTTTTTTTCAAATTGTTTCTTCCGTGCTTCAAATTTTTCATACTTTAACTTTGTATTTAATTTGACCATTTTTGCAATTGAAAGTATGCATTTAGGACTAAAGGTTGCGAAATTAGAGGTCTTGCAAGTTAAACAAAAACACGCTGCATATGTAAATACATATGAATACCGGTGATTGGAAAATACATCGTTGAATTTTGAAGGAGGATGTGGGGACGACAGCAAAAGAGGAACATAGGGTCGCAAACGCGCAATGCTGACACGTTACATGCATGCAAAGCATGAGACTGAAAAATGCGAAACAGGATACAAATAACGGTAAATTGGCACATAAGACGCGATTATACACTTCGTTTTATTTTTCAAGGAAGATTTAAAGCAAGGTTTACGACAATGACGAGCCATTTTTACAAGCTTTCATCGATCACTTCGTGCGGTATTGTTTTGAAGCGTGTATTACAGCTACAGGCCACAACTTTCAACAACAGTTTTGACCCGCAATGAGAGCCATTCTCGCATGCTTTCATCAATTGTTTCGTTGTTGTTGTTGTGATGCGTGTATTAAAACTGCCGGCCAAAACTTTCAACAACCGTTTTAAACCCGCAATGACCGCAATCCTCGAATTTTTTCATCGATTGCTTCGTTGCTGTTGTTTTTGTGGTAATGCGTGTATTACAGCTACAGGCCACAGTTACAATTTAGCCAATAGGCCAAATTTACAACAGCAGTTTTAAACCCGCAATGACGAGCCATTCTCGCAAGCTTTCATCGATCACTTCGTGCGTTATTATTATTACGCGTGCAATTACAGCTGCAAGGCTGCAACTTTCAACAACAGTTTTAAACCTGCAATGACGAACCATTCTCACAAGCTGTCATCGATCACTTCGAGCGGTATTGTTTTGACGCGTGAATTACAATTGCAAGTCGCAACTTTCAACAGCAGTCTGTAATGACGCGCCATTCTCGCATGCTTTCATAAATTTGCTTCGTTGTTGTTGTAGAGACCGCGTGCATTACAGCTGCAGGCCACAACTTTCAACAACCGTTTTAAACCCGCAATGACGAGCCATTCTCGCATGCTTTCATCCATTGCTTCGTTGTTGTTGTGGTGATGCTTGTATTACAGCTATAGGCCACAATTTACAAAGGCAGTTTTAAACCCGCAATGACAAGCCATTGTCGAAAACTTTCATCGATCGCTTCGTGCATTGTTGTATATAGAGACCGTGTGTATTACAGCTGCAGGCCACAACTTTCAACAACCGTTTTAAACCCGCAATGACGAGCCATTCTCGCCGCTTTCATCGATTGCTTCGTCGTTTTTGGGATGCGTGCATTACAACTGCAGGCCACAATTTTCAACAGCAGTTTTAAACCCGCAATGACGAGTCATTGTTGCAAGATTTCATCGATCGCTTCGTGCGGTATTGTTTCGACGCGTGTATTACAGTTGCAAGCCACAACTTTCAACAACAGTTTTAAGCCCGCAGTGACGCGCCATTCTCGCATACTTTCATCAATTGTTTCGTTGTTGTTGTTGTGATGAGTGTATTACAGCTGCAGGCCACAACTTTTAACAACAGTTTTGAACCTGCAATGACGAGCCATTCTCACAAGTTTTCATTGATCGCTTCGTGCGTTGTTGTTATTACGCGTGTATTACAGCTGCAGTCCACAACATTCAACAACAGTTTTAAACCCGCAATTACTAGCCATTCTCGCGAGCTTTCATCGATAGCATCATGCGTTGTTGTTATGACGCGTGTATTACAGCTGCAGAACACTACTTTCAACAACAGTTTTGAAAATTTCTTTAGAAATACAATGGTTTGTAAAAATGTGTTTTCATAACAATTTATCATTTTTGGTGACCTGTCTCGAATGTTAATTTCTGGATCTTTGCGCATGTAACTTGTCAGCACTGCGGCTATGTGTTTCGTTACGTTCGCTTGTTACCATCCCCTTTCACTGCCTTCTAATTTAAATTTTGGCTGTATATGTTTCGATCACCCTGTATATATAGAAAGAGATAGGTAAAATATATTGGTGCAGTGTTTTTTGTTTTCAACTACAAATACAATAACAGTCTTGTGTTACTTCCATCAGGATGAATTCTATCCCCACAATTTAACTACAAATACAATGATAGTCTTGTGTTACTTCCATCAGGATGAATTCTATCCCCACAGTTTAACTACAAATACAAGATAACAGTCTTGTGGTACTCACCATCAGGATGAATTCTATCCCCACAGTTTGTGTCTTCTTCTGCGTTGCATATCCCATTATTCAAGTCGTAGAGATATCCTTTGGGGCACAAAATTTCTTCGGGTTCACTGTTAACGCACCGGTAATATTTCCCGCAATTCCTCTCGTGGGGATAATTACCCTCTTTTGTTGGGCATTTGAAGACTGGTTTTGGCTTTTCGGTAGCTGGCTCTGAAGTGTAAAATTAAACGGAAACTCATTAGAAAATTCTTTTAGATCATCTTACAACAGAAATATTTTTATAGTTCACACTTATGAAATAGGAGGTACAGTAAACGTGCTCAATTGAAAACCCTTGGGAAATAGAAGGACTGCTCCATTTTTTATCTGTTTTGTATTTTGCATTGAAATATATGAAGAAAAGTATTATCTTACATTTTGTACAAAAACTGGTCATTTATAACGACTATTACTTAAGGTATTAGTTGAAAGAACCTGTAACAGATATAGTTGGGGCAAATTTAAACTCTCAGCCATATCAACGTTACTTAGATTGTAATCACACCGTTACGACATTCCCAGGTTAGGTTTTCCTCAACTACAAGCTTCAGGAGAAAACTGGTTTACAGCTTCTCTTTCAGTAACTCCATTTTATCCTATAATTTTAAAACTAGTGTCCTTATCAGAAAACTTTTAACAACCAAAATCAAGTACATTAATTTTTGATGAAGAATTTGAAAGTCTTATAAATTACAAATTAGTTATGTCTTTCTGCTTTTTTAACCTTTTTTTCTGAACGAATTGTAATTTTTATTTCATCCGATTGGTTTAACTAACAAATTTTTAAATGAAACTCATGCAATAAATTTCGTTCTCTTCAAAAATATTTTTGTTTCCAATTATTTACTTATTTATTATTTACTTTGTTTTCGAGAACAAAATATGTGATTGATTAGAAGTATTGTAGCTACTGCGTTTTAATTTTGACTATCCGTTTCTTTAGTCCTTTCCTTATTACCTACTTAAACAACATCATATACATCTTACTTCTAGTTCGCTATTTAAAGCAGTTTTATTTGTTTTTAAACATTAAAAACTTCACCACTATTAGGTACGTTATAATCACACCAAGTTTTTAATACGTGCAATGTGTAAAACATGTATGTAGACTGTAAAATCATTCATCTAAGAATTTTTGTACCGATTCAGTTGCCTTACAGCTATGAGATTTAAAATAAGATATTATTTTATTGGTATTTGGTGATGAATCGTTACCGATTACCTTGCGTTGTCTTTTCTTCAGGCTTTGCCGTAGGTTGCGTTCTGGGATGTCCTGTACTGAAGAAGTCATCCATGGTGGAATCAACTTCTATAAATAGAAAAAAAAGTTTTAGATAGCATTGACAAAATTAAATTAGCAAAGCCGCTGGCAACGCTGCTAGTGAATCCATGAAATTCAGAAAGCTAACCTTCTGGCGTTAACCTGTCTCCACATGTCACCATGTACCATTCCTCACAATATCCACGTTCGACATCGAAATACTGTCCTTCTGGGCACCTGACCATAGTAACATTGTCATTCTTGCAATTGTAATAGTAGTGACAGTAACGTGGATGAGGGAACTCTCCTTCTTTTCCACGGCATTCAAACTCAGTCTCTGGCCCCACGGTGATTTCTCGTCCTCCTGAAAAATGGAATTGTCCAGATTTCATTACAAACATATAAAAAAACTTTTATTCATAAAATGCATTCAGCAACGCATGGACTATCAATGAATGGGTCATCATAGTTTAAAAAAAAGAATATTAAAAAAAAAAAAAAAATAGTAATACGCTTGACTGTGGAGAGATGGCGGCTGAGCTGGAAGCAAACGGGCAGTTTCATTTTATAATAGGTACAATCAGCGAGAATGCGTAAACAGTCAAGTCTCGCGTTCTCGATATCTTGACATATTACAAAATGAAGTGTTACGTTTCCGCTTCGAGTTCACGCGCCATCGCTATGTGGTCAAGCTTTAGAAGAGCGTGGATCAAAGATAAAAAAAATCTAATGGAACGTTTCGATTATTATTGTCCGATCAGCGAATGAACAGTTTTCAATTTGTTTTGAAAAACTAGGTTTCTAAAGTCTTTCTTGTATGCATTGGCAACAGCAACTTCCTTCAATTCTATTCTGAAGAGGAAACAAGTATAGTTGGACTGAATCTAACTTGGTACATGGTCCCACTGAATGCGCTGGCGCTTACCAGCGCATTCAGTGGGGCAATGTTTGGTAGCATTGAGAAGGCTATGTAGACCCTAATTACAGCATTACGACGCTGTCAGGTTAGGTATTAGGTTAATTCATACACCCAAGTTTTATAACTTTTGTACTCGATCAGTAGTTAGGCGTTTTATTGACTATGTAGCTGCACCACTTTCCATTAAAACCGCAGAAAAACCTAAAACAGAACCAAAAAAGATCTTCCACTCTCTTTACGTCTGCAAGAATCCTAATGCATGATTCGCGCCATATCCTCCAATTTATGGATTAGGATTCTTGCTTGATTTTTTTTTCTTTTTTAGTTTTACACTTTAATTTTGTTTTTAATTTTTGTCTGTTGCACAATATCTATCTGTCTGCCTGCCTGCCTGTCTGTCTGTCTTCCTGCCCGCCTGTCTACCTACCTACCTACCTACCTACCTATCTATTTACGTACCTACCTACCTATCTATCCAGTCGCTTAGACTGAAGTGAAACTGGATGATTCTGTTTTCTGATTGGGTATTTTGCTCGAATTTTGAGCTAAGATATTTACGTTAATATTTTATGTGCTGCCCAGTACGGTGAAGTGTTATTATTAAAGGGTCACTTGGCTTCTAATAGCAAAGACGAAACCCTCGTTTTAAATTCCCTTTTATTTGCCTATGGTTTAGCATTTGGCTTCTTTGCCCAATGCAGCTTTAAAATGTCCATGCTCGGCACTTATTTAGTCTGTAGTTTTAGTTTTTTCGTGTTTCAACCATAGGATGAAGTTTCAAATGCTGATGAGACTGGCTTCATCAACTAATGTTTTTATTTCAATTTATAGTTGTAGTGCTTTTATTAATTTTGTTTTTTGCAATTATATTTTTGTCTATTGCACACCATCTATCTGACTCTGTCTGTCGGCCTGCCTGCCTGTCTTCCTGCCTACCTGTCTGTCTGTCAATCTACCTACTTACCTACCTATCTATCTCTCTACGTACCTGCCTACCTACCTACCTACCTATCTATCTATCAATCTATATATCTATATATCTACCTACGAATCTACCTACCTATCTATCTACTTATTTACTTTAAAAACAATGATTGAAAAAGCAGCGCAACTTTGTGTCAAATTTAATCTTCATACATTTTTAGAATAATTACAGGGAGAAAATTTTAAACACAGTATGAATGAACCGTTTTAATTGCGACCACCGAAGATGGCAAGAATTCTTCCTTTTTTTGAATAAGAACAAGAAATTTTTTAAGTCATTGTCATATATGTGTGATAAAGTCAGCTTTACTAATCTCTGGCGTTGACGTTTCATGCTCAAAACAGTTTTGCAACTAACACCTACTATGACTCTAACTCTTCTTTAAGAATTCAGATCAATATCAACTTCAGTACACTACAATAAATTAAGTAAAATTAGGCATTCTAAAAAACTTAAAAAGGGGTTAAAACAGAATATCAGTGTTAAAACTTTTTATCCGTAGAAACGTTTACCAATTTACTTTTCAAAGTCGTTACATGTATCACAAGTTTTGATCCATTTTTACCTGAACTGTTGTAGAAAAATTACCTTTTGTAGTACCGTCATCAAGATTTGGTGAAGTTCTAAATGGCGTACTGTTAAAATCGTCTGGAGTAGATCCAATGTCTAAAAATACAGACAGATATAATTAGAATGGTAGAATACAAACAATCTTCTTTACATCTCCAGTACTGGAAAATTAATTTTTAGGATTTCGAATGCTTAAAAATACAACATAAAAAAATAAAGAACAAAAAGACAATCATTCGTAATAGTTAAAAAGTTATAGCTGCTTCCCCCTTCTCCACTTCCCTTAACTTTAATGCTAAATGTTTATTCAAAACTAGCTGTACCTGACGCGCGTTGCTACGCCAACAAAAACAATACATCATTATACTGATTTTCATGACAATCGGTTGAACGGGGCAGAAGTTGCTACTCTGCAGTGCCGCCTGGTGGCGAGTGGTTTCAATGAGCATATTATGCACCTTCTCCGTGGAAAAATACATATATATATATATAGCAATTTTCATAATAATCGGTCCAGGTATCAAGTGAAGCCGTGACTATACTCAAATTTTGTACTCACGCAGTTTGCAAGATCAATCAATCGCTAAAAATATCAAATAGAAAAAGTTTTAAATCCCCCCCCGTTGCATGAAAAGCCATAAAACAATAAAGAAAGAATTTATTTGTTCAAACTCAAGGAAAATGGCAACAGCTAACTTCTTATCAATGAAATCTTTCACGCGAATTAATTTCTGCAGCCGATAATTTTATTCGTATTTATCCAATGGATTGTGACTTAAATTGGAATAAAAAAGGAACTATCGGTCGGATTTTTTTCGAACTCGTCTATAAACATTCCCAGTACCAAAAATAACAAACGGTGAAAGTTTTAGCCAAATCTGCCGGGTAGTTTTTGAGTTCACGGATGACATACAGACAAACATTCATTTTTATATATATAAGATAGAACGAATGTGAATTACGTTGTGGCTGGGTCACGGAGAGCCGGGGGATGAACTGGAAGCGGAAACCAACTGATTCCTGCTCTAAGGCTGAGACGGAACACTTCATTTTGTAGTAAGAACGATCAGCAAGATAGCTTTTTCACTGCTTGCACGATCCCTCTAATCATTCCTACTACAAACTGAGGTGTTCTGTTCCGCATACGGCATCTTTCCGTTACCATACTAATTTTTCGAGGCTTATTTCCGATTTTTAATGCTTTAAATAGATTCAATGATTGCAGGAGCATTAAAAGTATATCTAGACATTGCTATTCATAAGAGAAAATGAGAAAAGATCTTTAATATGTTACATATTTAATGTTGTTTCCTCTTTTTCTTTTTATTTCCTTTTACGAAAAAGGAAGTATTGTATTAGAAAAAAATTTTCACTCAAAAATCGACCTTAATTTCCAATTTGCTCACCTTCAAATGAAGGTTGAGTTTTTTTTTTCGACTCGACTACACGTGGATAAGTGCCTAAGAACGTATAGACACGCGAAATATTCATTTTGACGATTCCCGAGTTAGTTACAACGAATTTTCTCGCGTGAAGTCTGTATGTATGTATGCATGCATGTATGTGCGTACGTGCGTATGTATGTCGCATAACTCAAGAACGGTATGTCCTAGAAAGTTGAAATTTGGTACGTAGACTCCTAGTGGGGTCTAGTTGTGCGCCTCCCCTTTTTAGTTGCGTGCGGGGGCTTCCAAAGGCGTCTTTTCCCCCTTTTGGGAGGGAAATCATTGTTAACCCTTTCACGGGCAGTGGTCACGCTGTGAAACCATTAATTTATAAAAAAATTTCTCTGTTTTTTCCGAATTTTTTGAATCAAAATCGCTTGAGTCCTCTTCTTTTAAGTTCAATTAACAACATTAGATGGCAGAATAACAAAAAAAAAAAATCGTAGGCTCAATTTTTTGTTCAAATCATCAAATTTTCAATTTTTCGTTTACCCCAAAAATTGGAATTTTTTTTCAGATTCTAAAAATTTTAATTAGCGCTGAAAGAGTGAATCATTTTTCTTCATTTTACCTGAGGTAGTCAATCATATTGTTCGAAAAGATTCAAATTCATTTTTACATGCATAAACATGTTTTTTTCCTTCCCCAGGTGGGGGGTGTGAACGAATGGGGACACCACCTCCAGCGAAAAAAAATTTTTTAACTGAAAAATCTATGTCTAGATGTCAAATAAACCCACTTGTGGTGTTTTTCCTTAAGATTTCTTAAAAATTAATGACGCGCCCCTGAAAGGGTTAATTTCGATGTAAACACAAGTGGTGTTATAATTTGTCGGACACTTGGCAATATATCGCCAGTATTTTGGTCGCCAAGTTTTGTCGCTAATTTTGTCGATAAATTTCCTTTTTTTTTTTTTTTTTTCTAATTTGGTTTCAATTTGGCCCCTGTTGGTGATATTTACAGAGTAAACTACTGAATCACATTAAAATTGCCAATAATGGGGAAATGACATTAAATTGGAGCAAAAGGAAAGGTCTCAGTTTAAATTGAATAGATTTTTGAGTGAAAAAAAGAAGAAATTTAAACATTACTCACCTTCAGGTTTCAATCGGTTGCCACAGGATACCTCGTACCAATTTTCACACGTGCCACGTTCCAGGTGGAAGTACTTGGATTTTGGACACTGCCTGAGTTGTGCTTTGTTCCCTTTGCATTCATAGTAGTAGTGGCAGTATTGATCGTGAGCAAACTTCCCATTTGGCTTCTTGCACTCATGATTTGGATTGGGATCAATAATTTTGTCCGTGTTACCGTCTATAACAGACAAATATTCAAATAAGTATTCAGTAAGTTACCGCCCTAAAGCCAGGGCTAAGGCAGAAATACATGAAATACACCACCAGCTCAGTCAATTCCAGCCGAGGACTGCAGTCCTCGGCTGGAATTGACTGAGCTGGTGGTGTATTTCATGTATTCAAATAAGTGTTCAAGCATAGTCACCAGTAAATACTACAATTATTTGGAAGCAGTCAGAAGGGAAGGAAACTCTTTATACAAGGGTTGGCCGAATTGGACCCAATTGGGTTGGACCCAAAGGGTTTTTTTTTTTTTTGAAAAAACCCATTTATAAAAACCCATTATTTAGCCCACTTTTGGGTTTTTTAAAATTTTCTGAGAAGTTTTTAAAAAAATTAATTTAAATACTTTCACAATTTAAACTTCTTTTTTATTTGTTCTTCACCACAGACAATGAACATAAAAAATTAATTTTGAACTTTAATAGTATTTCTAAACTCTTAACGGCATTAAAAAATACTTCAAAGATTTTAAATAAATGTATTTAACTTTTTTCTTAAACTGGTCAATAAATAACTCAAATTATCTTGACCAAGTCCTGTCACGTCTGATTTTCTCAATATTTGTAGATTGTACAGAGGAAACTAATGTAGTTAAAAGGCTTTCATGTGAATTATTTTCTTCTAACTAACACGTCACAAATCTTGAATAAACACAAGGTATATTTTTTTAGGAATAAACAGATTTTTCAAACGGTCGACAGAAAACAAAACAAGTACAGTATTTTCATTATCTTACGAAAAAGTTTAATATTTCTTACTCTGTACACAGAAATAGAAAAACAGGCAACATAAAATTCAAAGAAATGTCTTGATTAAGCTGGAATTCAGTAAAAAGGGATTTAAACTACTCGAGGTTCTACAATAGTATTGCATAGCAAAATGAAATACAATGAAGTAAAATGCAAAAAAAAAAAAAATGTAGTAATTAAAAACGAACAATAGATTTTATCACTCGAGAAGTAACTTTGCCTTAACTGTTAGTAATAATGAAAATTAAAAAATCTGAAACTGCACCATTCTTGGGTTTTTTCGTCTTTTATACATTTCTTCAGAAAACGGTGAATTTTAACTAGTCTTCCAGCTTTTTTTACCTGAAGACAATTTTTGCATTTTGTCCATATACTTACGCTACAAAATGCTACAAGTAACCCACATTTTCCCTAAAAAAAGACAAAAAAACCCACATTTCTTTTAAAAAACCCAACTTTAGTTGGTTTATTTTTGGGTTTTATTTAAAAAAAACTAAAAAACCCTGGGTCCATGGTTTAAAAAAAAAAAAAAAAAAAAAAAAACGGGTTTTTGCCAACTCTGCTTTATACGTATCTTAGGTTTCCGAACTTAAATTTAATGAAATAATCAAAATTGAAAAATAATTCGAACACAAAAACGTGACATTAGTACGACAAATATTCACCCATATAGGAAATACAGCCTTTTATGACTTACAACGCTTATCACTTGCAGTCAGTGACATCTTTAGGATGGGAAATACAGCGGCTTACAAGGTTTAAAATTATGTGTGTGTATAGAGTGTTTTTTTTTTTTTAATTCTAAGAGATTTTGTAGGGTTTTTACGTAGCATAGCATAACATTTACATTTATTTTTCAATAATATTGGAAATATAGATACTTGTTTTTTTACTTCAAAAACCTGTCATTCTTCTGAAAGGGCAATAAGTTCTAATTTCATCTTCTGCACGGTCCCTCAAAATTTTAAACTCCAATACCTCCTTTAGTTTTAATCGTATGTGCTTCAAACTTTTTCGGTTGGTATTATTTTTCTAAGGATTATTTTCCTAAAGATAAGTTAGAGGACCTAAGGTCTGTATAAAAAAAAATTCCATTTCGTATTTTCTCACAAATTTTCTTTTTCGCTTCAAACCTTTTATATCTTAAATCTGTGGCTTATTTTGACCATTTTTGCAAGCGCAAGTATGAACCTAAGACTAACAGTTACGAAAATGGAGTTCTTGCAGGTTAAACGTTGTATATTGTAATAACCACGTTATTCGATTGAATGTCATACTCTGTTTCCTAATTATTTCGGATTTTTGACGTTTTATAATAATTTATTTCTGACTTTCTTTCTTGGGGTATTTTAAATCCATTTTATCCTTTTATTTATTTTATGTTTTAATTATTTTATTAAAAAAAGAGAATTATCTTAATATAAAAGTTTTACTGACAGATTTTTTTCTGAACTGAAACCTCTTCACAGCATGTTGACTACCAACTACGAGATAACTCGTAGATTGCGTTCTTACCTTAAACATCAATTGCGAGTTATCTCGTACTTGTTTACTTGCCATTTTTGTGCAGCTACGATTAAACTCGGAATGTACCAGTCCCAATATCGATCCGGGAAAATAACAAAAAATCAATGCTGGTTTGCACGAGCAGAAAATTTATTTAAAAACGGACAAAAAATATAGTTATAAAAATAAATTTAAATTCAATAAATAAAATAGTATTTTATTGGTTGTGGAACTTCTTAAATCAATCTCCTACCCAAAAGGCTGGCTTCTCTTTACAGGCTGGACATAAATAACGTGTTTCTCGCTGTTTTTCTTTTAAGCTTGGGTACATTTTCAACATGGCTTCGTCGGAAGCTGTTTTTTTTTTTTTTCGGTAGATGGTTTCATTTTTTTATGCTTTTTGATGATAACTATGCACCCGAATTAGAGTTTTTAATAACATAATGTGATTAAATCAAATTGTCATTTGGCCAGATTTTTGAAAATTGCCGTGTTAACTAAAATCAAAGTTGCCAGGATTTTTCTTAGGAAACAAAATATCTGACCTTTTGTTGTTTCTGTAGGTGGAGAAGCAGTTGTGGGCTCGGGTGTGACTACTTTATTCGTCGTCGTATCTACTGCAGGCTCAGGTGTCGTTTGAGTTTCCAAAGTCGTTTGTTCTGTAGTTTGTGTTGTCTCATCTGGCTGCGTTGTTGCCTCTGTAGGTGATGTTTGCTTTTCAGTTACAGTTGTTGCTTCGGTTGGTGATGTTTGCTTTTCAGTTACAGTTGTTGCTTCGGTTGGTGATGTTTGCTTTTCAGTTACAGTTGTTGGTTCGGTTGGTGATGTTTGCTTTTCAGTCACAGTTGTTGCTTCTGTAGGCGTGGTTAGTTTTTCAGTCACAGTTGTTTCTTGTACTGTCACTGTTGTTTCTCTATCAGGAACAGTTGTTTCTTCCTGTGGACTTTCTGTTATACCTAGAGATAATTTTGGTATGCAGATAAAATCAGCAAATTAATGCAACGAAAAACAACCTTATCCATTTCAGTTCTAAGAGGATTTTCATTTTAGTATGTGCTGTATGTAAAATCATTACTTAGCGGGGGGAAAATAAGATAAACTTGATCTACAGCGAAGAAAAAATTATTCCATTCATTCCAAATTAGTTGCTACTTTTGGGTCGAACGTTTTGCCCAAAATTAGTTGTTACATTTGACAACTCCCTTCGTTCCAAATTAGTTGCTACTTTTAAGTCGAAATTTTTGCCCAAATTAATTGCTACATTTGAATACTCCCTTCATTCCAAATTAGTTGCTACTTTTATGTCGAAAATGTTGTCCAAAATTAGTGGCTACATTTGAATACTTTCGTTCTTTCTAAATACTGAAACTGATGATTTTGGGATTTGATTTAAACGTTTTTCAGAGATTTCAAGGTGCTATGCTATCAATCAACCACATTTACTCCCACCACATTTATCAAGTATTTTTTACTTAAATCAGAGATAATTTAGTTTTAAAAATCCAAGGTTTGTACGCAATAGTTTATGTAACGAGAATAGGCGTGTCAAAGCCAAATAACTTTCCCACTCTCCACCCTTCTGGTTGTTATAGTTACATCAACATGAACTTTCTCCCGACGTTGCTTCTGCAGCATTAAATTATCTTTAAAATTATATGTACACGTTTGAATTTTGTGACCTGACATTTTCTTTTAAGCAAACACAGTTTTAAAATTTCCAAAAGTTTCAACAACTTTGGTCACCGCTGTATATATTATTTACATTTTATTTCATTTTCATTTCAAAGAAAAACATTTTTGAAAAACATACCATCTGGGTGGATTCTGCCTCCACAAGAAACTCGTTCTTTGGGTTCACACTTGTTCTTAGTTGCATCGAAAAGTTTGTCTTTTGGACAATCATGCTCATGGAAATCCCATTTTGTGCAATGGTAGTATTTTTCACAATGTTCGTGTGCGAATTCCCCATCTGCTTTTGGACATTCAAATCTCGGATGCTCTGTGTATGTAGGTTCTAAACATAGTTTCAATAAAAATATGCATAAGAAATTAGGTTGCAAAACAAAATTGAACAGGCTATTTCAAAAAACAATTTCTGTCGTTACTAAAAGCTAAAATCATTCAAAACTTGCAGTCAAAAAAAAACTTTAAAATTTAAACAATTGAATAATCCAAAACTCATCTGCAATTTTCACAAAAGTTTTAATAAGTGTTTAAATCGTCCATTCAATATCTTAGACACTCAGCCTATTTAAGTGAAACTTAGAGGCAAATGCGGAAAAAGATTTCGTTTAAATTGCATTCAAAATTTTTAAGATAAAAGAAAGATAATAGAGTGATCCAAAAGTCATGCAAAATTGTATAAAATAAATTATTTTTAAAATCATATTCAATTACTTGGCTGGTTGGCAACTCTATATTCTTCGAACTGACACATCATTTTAACTCTCGTTTTTCATGAGCACTGACACTTTTAGTAGCTTTTAGCTGATATTGTGGTTAAGATGTTTTTTTTTCTTTGCCAAGAGGTTTCATTATTGAGTGATTCACTTGAAGTCATTGTCAAAAACATCAGTAATAAACCTCTGAATGTTTATGCTCCCTATCAAGATAACTCTTTCAATGAGTGTCTCACTTTTGAGAAACTTGAAATGTTGGAGAAGAAGTGGTGAAATGTTGGAGAAGACTATTTTTAAATACTGTTTAAGGCTCTCACGGCCGGCGTCAATATGAGGAGATATCATTTCCGGGCTTATTGGCAGTGGTCTAATTGGAGTAGAAATTCCAGACGTTTCGGCTTGCTTTGCTGCAGCCATCATCAGTGGTTTGAGTTTGGTGAGACTGATTCCTGGCTTCGGTGGCTCCGGTATTTAAGCAAACTGCTGCTGCGCTGCTGTTCCTGATTGGGAGGCGTCCCACCACTCAACTTAGGAATTGTTATCGCCCGGTGAAAGACCCCCGTGACCCTTTCTCCACATCTGGAGTTTACAAAATTCCGTGCTCCTGTGGATCAGTTTATGTCGGAACTACGAAACGCAGCATCAAGACACGCCTTTCTGAGCATGTTCATCATTGCCGTTTAGGAAACTATGATAAGTCAGCCGTAGCCGAACACAGCCAACAAGAAGGAGTCCACAACATCAAATTTAAAGACACAGAAATCTTGGCTACAACATCTCATTACTTTGCCCGTCTTCATCGCGAAGCTATAGAAATTTTCAAACACCCCTTTAATTTCAACAGAAAAGAGGAGAATTTCAATTTACCAAAAACATGGCACCCTGCCCTTAGATCCGCTCGCCACAACAGTCTAAAACATACTGTGGTCCTCAGCACGATGTGAACAATGCAAAGAGCAAAATGCTGAATTTCCCTTCAAAACATCATTAATCCAACATCACATTTATATATGGTACGGGCTCTGAAAGCATACAAGGACTCTCTTATCATATGAGCAATCACAGAGCACTGAAGCCATGGGGTTGCTTCCTTTAGACAAAGTATTACTTTTAGTCACTGAAACTGATAGAATGAGCAAAAAAAGTAAAATAGAGCCAGAAAATACTTTAATTTTACCAACAGTTATTATGTGTTTATTTTTTTTAATATCCGATTTTGGAAATGAGGCGAAGTCTTTTTGAAGTCGCAAGTGATGTACTTTGGCGCGCTACTTCATAGGCACAATAAATGTTTACGCTTTGCTATCAACCGCGTTGCCAGGGCATGATAATTTGTGCTGCGTACTAATGGCATCTGTGAATGGCATTTCATCACCTGTGATGTCGTGTGCAGAAGCGTAAAAAATGAATTTCAATCTGAGCACCAGTAAAAATAATTGTTCAAAAACAGGGTGGCGACAGATCAGGGAAATCAGGGAGATCAGGGAAAAGTCAGGGAACTTTATTAATCAGGGAAAAGTCAGGGAAATATCAGGGAATTTTGAAAAAATAACAAAAAATCAGGAAAAATTAATTTTTGGAGGAAAAAATCTTAATTCCCTACGCATTTTCCACCAATTATCTGTTCAAAAAAAAAAGTAAAATTAATGAGGTGCGATTATACACTGCCGCATATTTGTGCATCTTTTTCCTCAACGTTAAAGTATTGAATCTTACTTATTAACCACAGGATGAACTCCTAAGATTGTTTTTGTGTCTGTTAGGTTGTTTATTTTACCTAGCTTGAAATTTCCTTTTACGCTTTCGATGCTACGTAAAATAAACAACTATACAGGCAAAGAGGAACCCTTCAATTATGCCTTAGCTCCTTTGCCTTTATTCCATTGTCTTGAAGTAATTAGCGTACTCTAATCACGATTTCAAGAAGAAAGCTTTGTTTTTTGAATTAATACTATAAAAGCTTAAAAGTTATTACTTCTTCGCATTTTTAATTTAATTGCTAAAATTGAACTTTCAATTAAAAAAAACTTTTTTTGCCGTTATACTATTTGTTGTCACCGCAGATTATAAAGGTTTTCTTTCCTTCAGGCTTTAGTGATTCTTTAATTTTATAACCAAGTTGTATTCTTCTTTTATATATTTTGAAATTAACTAATTGCTTTTTTTTTCTTTTCTTTCCCTTGCATTTCAAAGTTGTTTGTTACAAAAGCAATCTAAGATTTTTTCTCGTTACATACTGAAATCATTTGAAATAGAGTTAACTTGTGTACTTAAGTAAATATCTTTATTTTTTTTATTGTTAAAATACTGTATTCATTCATTAAAACCTATGTTCTTGATTAGAGAAAAGCTCCCTATGAATGGTTGTCCAATGGTTTCATTTGTTTTGCACAAATATGTCAATTAGTTATATAAGAATAACTACATCTATTCTTTCACTATTACTTGTTATTCTTGCAACAATTATTATACTGTTTGAAAACTTAGTTCAAAATAATTTCAATTACTTTTTAGTTCTATCATAAATGCACATGTTTTTAAAAGTAATTTTAATAGTTTCTTAAAATTCTTATGCTAAGTGGTTTCTGGAAGTAAAGTATTTTTTTTAAAATTTTCTATAATCTTTCCATGTATAAAAATTTAATATGCTGTATTGTAGGTCGTCCCCCTCCCCCCCCCCCCCCCAAAAAAATTGTCTTTTTTTAAAACCATTTTATTAAAAAAAGTAGCATCTTTTTAAAATATATCTTTAGTTCAACAACTTTACATAACTTAAAACTTTTAAAATACTGCATTTTATACAAACATGCAATGGATTTCAAGTAGAGTAAAGAAAGAAAACCATTATCATTGGTAACGTAAATCAGGGAAATTTGGTGAACTTAATCAGGGAAATCAGGGAAAAGTCAGGGAACTTTTTTTCACAGTTCCTGTCGCCACCCTGAAAAATATTAAACTTTGTCAAATTATTTAAAAATAGTTAAATCCAAAGTTTTTTAGCATGTGTTTTCAGAAAAAAAATACATTTAAAATTTCGGAAACGTCCCCATTGAAATTTCACGCTTCTGATCACGTCAAATGATTAAGTTATGTATTGTCGATGACCAAACTCATTCATTGTAGGAAATGGCATTGTAAAACTATCTGTGCTCTTCACGAAGGAAGCCTTTTATTGATCTTAAAGGAAGCTTTGTCAGAACATGATACTAATGGGCGCAAAAGTGATTTTACCTCCTTAGGCGAAGAGAAGAAAGTATTTCAGAATAGCCAACTTTAATTTTTATTTCATTTTTTTTTTACTTTAAATATTTGTAGGACTAATTAATGCAATATTTTTTTAACGGTTCCTAATAGACAGTAAGGCGTCTTACATGCTTTTGTTACTTTTTTTTCAAATATTTTCTTGTCTTTAAGCATTTACAGGAAAGCAAACTAAAATGTTCTTAATTTCTTTGCAAATCATTCTATTATGGCCGTCTGCCTTTTTCATTTTTATTTATTTATTTATTAAAAGCATTGCACACTACAGAAAGAATCCAGTTACAGTGGCAACAATATAAAAAAAGCAATTAAAACAAACTATACATTTAAAATATTAAAACATAAAGACTTAAAATTGTAAAATTACAAGTTAAAAATATCTATATCATGACAATGAATGCTAAAAAGTTTGTAAAATTTAAAAAAACAAAAATTACAAACTTAGTTCCGTCTGGTAAAAATATTTTAAAAAGAAGAATGACTCCTAAGAGTCCTACTTGGGACAGCAAGTTGTATTTTGGCACATAAATTAAACTTATTATTATATCATTCGAGTCGTGACATTTGTTTAACTAAGCAGAATTTTAAAGAATTTAGAACGATTTTGTTTTTATTTATTATTCCTCTAGAAACAAATTTTGGGAATAAAGCACATTGTTTAAGAATTTAGAACGGTTATGGTCAAGGTTGGCTGGCTTAGACCCAATTGGGTTGGACCCAATGGGTTTTTTTGAAAAAACGCATTAAAAAAAACATTATTTAGCCCACTTTTGGGCTGTTGAAAATTTTCTGAGAAGTTTTTAGAAAAAATTGATTAATGTAAATACTTTCACAGTTTAAACTTATTTTTAATTTGTTCTTTACTGCAGACAATGGACATACAAAACGAATTTTGAACTGAAATAGTATTTCTTAACTCTTGACGGCATTAAAAAAAATACTTCAAAGATTTTAAATAAATATATTTAACTTTTTTCTTTAACTGGTCAATAAATAACTCAAATTATCTTGACTTTTATTAAAATTATAGCGGTGAAGAAAATCATTGAAACAAGAGATCTGTTTCCACACTTTGTTTCTCGAATATGAACAAGTAAAATTCTTGCTTTTGTTTTCAAAGCTTTTCCTGTAATCGGAGGATTTACAATATTAACTTTTTGGCTACTTTTCCGCAATCTGCCTCAAAATTTCACGGCCTTTTTTTTTTTTTTAAGCTTGAGTTTTGAACACGCGTCACTTGAAATAACTTTTATTTTCGAAGTAGACCATGCAAAACTGGGCGACGCAGCTAGTATTATATTTAAAACGGATGTTACATTATTCAAATATATATATATATATATATATATATATATATATATATATATATATATATATATATATATACTTTCAGAAAACTGTCAAATTTATAGACAATGAATAACCTTAAACTCATTTCGTGCAAATATTCTTAAAAACGTCTTTCTGTCGTTGCTGAAAATAATGGTCGTTAAAAAAGTAGGATTTTAAAAAAATTGTCAAGTTAAAAGGAAATGAGTGATCGTAAATTCATTTTCGACAAACTGTTTCGAAAACGACTTTCTTCTATTACTGAAAAATAAGATTGTTCGAAAAATACTACTTTCGAAAAATTGTCAAAATAAAAGGAAATGAATAATCGTAAATTGATTTTGAATAAGCTAATGGCGACTTTTTATCATAACTAAAAATTAAGATTATTCGAAAGAACGACTTTCAAAAATTGTCAAATTTATAGGAAATGAATAGTTCTAGATTCATTTGGAACAAATTATTTCACAAACTACTTTCTGTTATAGTTAAAAATTGAGACTGTTCGAAGAAATGACTTACGAAAAGAAAATTTAAATTTAAATTCAAAAAATTTAATTCAAATTTAAAAGAAATAAATTATTCTAAATTAATTTTAAACGAACTATTTTAAAAACGGCTTTTTATCTTTACTGAAAACTTTGATTGTTCGAAAAACCTACTTCAGAAAACCTGTGAAATTTAAACGAAATGAATCATTCTAACTTCCTTCTGTGGGCTAAGTACTACACCTAGGTAACGAAAATTTTGGCAGAATAGAAGGTTCCGTTTTGTTGGAGAATTTTGCTCCAAAGATGACACAAATACTTTAAGTAAAAAGCATTTAAATCAAGTCTTCATAATCCCCCAAAAGCGTGAAAAAAACCCCAAACATTTGTTGAGCTTTTCTCGAAGCGGTATGAACAGAAATTGAATTGCAGTTAAAGTATGACAGCGAATTGTTGAGCTTCCGCTCCACCTTGTTTAAGAATTGTCCATTCGATGCGGAAAGAGCGTTGAAGATCGTAATTTGAAAGTGCGTTATTGGTTTTAGAGGTGAATACGTCAACATGAAATTTAAGAAATTAGCCAAAGAGGCAAAACTTTTTAATTTTATGCTGTCATGGAAGATGTCTCATTGGACAGGTCACTTCCTACGTAAGTTGGCGTGTCATGGTTTTACTTCTTTCATAACCGATTGGTCAGAAACAACAACGCCTTCTGTTATTAATTTCAATAGAAAATTGCTTAGAGCAGGGTTGCCGTAAAGATTAAAATTTGTTTTTCATTTTTACTTTCTCGCCAACTCAATGCAGTTATTGCTGCAACTTAAACATTTCAGGTCTACATAATCACATAACGAAAATATACTATTGGAGTACAATTTTTACATATCGCCAAAATGTTGCTGAACTCGAAAATCTGGCACGCATTCTTTCTTCCGTCTCTACCTATTTTAAAGAATGGACTCGTTTTATCAAATGATTGACAAGGGTCATTTGCTCGCGATTGGACTATACCTAGTTGCTGTATTCACATCACGATTCACCAACTTCACAAAATTAAGAAAATTTAGAAATTCTAGTCTTCTTCAGTTTCTCAAATTAAATCCCTGAAACGTAGAAAAGTTGCAACACGTCCGCCATCTTGGGTCTAAACGATGCTTGCTTCTATGTCTGCTAATGTGAAATAGCGTGTTTTGCTTCTGGATTGGGGTGCTTCTTGATTGTAGATTACATTGGAGTTGCAGTCGAGTCCCGACTTACGCGAGGGATGCGTTCCAAGGTTCCTCACGTAAGTCGAAATTTCGCGTTGTGGAAAAATATGTGAATACAAATTTTTTAAAGCGTGCCAAATACTTTTAAACACTTATAAACACCCGTCAAACTGCTCTAAAGCATTCCTTAAAAATACACTGCAGTTTCTTGCATAAAGAATTGAACTTTTACTGTATTTAAAAAATAAACTGTTATTCAACATGAAGTACTTTAAGATGCACAAAATGAATGACTATGGGAATGAAAGACATAAAATAAAACAACACGGTACGTACAGCATGTTGTAAAATTAAAATGGTGCACCATAATAGGCACTGTACAGTAGATACAGTAATAATATTTAAGAGTTAAAGCTTTAAAAACAGAAAAAAGTATTAAGAGTTTAAAAAGTATTAAGAGTCCTCTTCCAAATCTCTTTATTAATCCACAATACAAGAGCAGCTTCAATTTTTATAATATTTACTTTGCTAGACGGCTCTGCAAGCTTCAATATTGAAACTGAGTTCTGAACTTTTACGGATATCTTTTTGTTTTGACTTTTAACGGTACATGTGGAAGATTCACTTATACTTATTGTCGTGCTAACAGTCGACGTTTTGTAGTTGCTTAAGCACATCGAGAATCTTAGCCTTTTTTAAATTTTTTTGTCAGAAACTTTCTTGTTCTTCTCATCTTCACAAACTTTTAGATGAAGGTGACTCCAAGGTGCTATTATATTTCATCAACTTTTATATTTAGAATGAAACAAATAAATAAATGAAAGGTGCTGAGAGTGGTTATTTGATGCACTAGACTAGTTTGGTGTGGGAACTTTGGCTGTCAGTGATGCGAAAAGGGATTTAATAACATTCCCCAAATAAATATTTAGAGGCTGATAACAATGTTGCTACTTCTTTCCAAAATAATTCGTGTTGCGGGCGAAAAAATTGCGTTATATCAAAAATTCGTTACTCTTGAAAAATTCGTGTTATAACCATTTCGCGTAAGTCGAATCGCGTTGTAGCGGGAGTCGATTGTAGTAAGAAACCACAATCAAAAAGTCAAACATGCTACTTCACAAGAGCAGACATAGAAGAAAGCATCGTTTAACCCCAAGATACACGTGTCTCTACTTATTCTACTATTCACGCTTTACCTCATTTCTTAACCTTTTATTTCTTTATTTCTTTTCTTTTTTTTCTTGGTGGAAAACGGATGTTTATTATGAAAGAAAATAATTTGTGTGAAAACAGATGTTAAGTTATTTTTCATATCAAGATATTTTTCCCTAGGCACCACGCAATTCGAACTCCAATTTAGAGAATATCGCACACCAAGTACAACACTGCTACATCTGCAAAAACTACTTTTCGAGAAAAATCAATTTAAATGTAATACGACTTAGCTTTGATTCTTACAGTAACACACTGACACATCTCAAAAATAAGGTTAAAGACATTTTTTTCATTTGTGAAAGTCTTGCATTTTAATAGAACTAATAAAAATGCACCAGGACATGCATACAACGCAAAATCGATAATTTTTGACTTGTGGCGGTGTTGTATTAGGTGTGCGATATTTCAACCGTTAAAGGGATGTTGGTGACAATAACTTTCCAATACCATTTTATTGCTTTATAGTGCCCAGATTAAGAACTATTATAACTACGAAAGATTGGGTTGCGGTTTCAATGTAAATTAATTTATAAGTTAAATTTCTTCTGTCGCAATGAAGCGAAAATTACGACATAAAGCGAAAGTAATCAAATGAAATCAAAACTGAAGTGATGACATAAATTGGTGGCCATTTGGCGAAAACTTATTTATTTAGCGATGTTTTGATTAAACAGCAAGACAGCTTTCATATTTTTTATAAATTTTGTAATATCTTCCCTGTTTTTAAAGCTTTTATGGAGAAAAAAACAACAAAAATATTCAATTTTCTTAGCAAATCGTACCATTGTGACGTTGTTTGAATTTCATTCCGGAACATAAAATGAACTTTATATTCGAATTGTAATAAATATGTTTACTAAACACATTTTTAAACTATTTAGAACGGTTACGATTTGTGATTTGCTTTAATTATCACGCTAAAAATAAATTTTAGGAATAACTGATCATAAAAGGATTGAAAACATACCATCAGGGTTAATCCTGTTTCCGCATGAAACCCGACTTTTGGGCTCACATTTGTTTTTATTTTCGTCGAAAAACTTGTCTTTTGGACAGTCGTGCACGTGGAAGTTCCATTTCGTGCAGTGGTAGAATTTTCCACAATGTTCATGCGCGAATTCGCCGTCTGCTTTTGGACACTTAAATGTTGGCCACTCTGTAATTATTGGACCTACACATATTTTCAATAAAACATAAACATAAGAAATTTAATTAGAAAAAGAATAGAACAACAGGGGCCATTGTTTAAAGCTATTTAAATCTCAGGCTAACATGGATATTAGGAAAAATTATTATTTTAGCAGGGTAGTGGAATCTTGGAACAGCTTACCGGAAGAGGTGGTAATGAGCAAGGGAGTAGATAGTTTTAAGAGGGCCATTTGATCTTCACTGGGGATTGTAAATTGACTAGGACCAGTATAGCTGGGCCCAGAGCCTGCTGCTTGTCGTCACTTTTGTATTTGTATTTGTAAACTACTTCAAAAACGACTTTCTGTCCTTACTGAAGAACTAAGATTGTTCGAAAAACTACTTTTAAAAAGTGTCGAGTTTCAACCAGGGTTCACCGATATATATCAGTCGATATATATCATGATATATATCACGATATATATCCGATATTTATTTTGAAAGTATGATATTTTGATATTTTTGTTATTTATTTTTCCAACTACGGTATTTTCAATATAAAAATTATTTTAATCATAGTAACATTGCACATTTATTATTAAAAATGACAAAAGAGTTACGTGCTATGTTTTTATAATGTATTAATACATCATTCATATGACAACATAATATATTCGTTTTTTATTTTATATTCATTAAATTATTAGAAATGTAACAATTTTAAAACTTCAACGATTCTAAATTCGTTTACTACTTCCATAATTTTCAGTAAGTTACCGCCCTATATCTCGGGCTAAGGCAGGAATACATAAAATACACCGCCAGGTTTAGGAATAGGAAAGTTTTCCACCTCCAGTTCAGGTACTTCTTATTCCGGGCTGATGAGTGCTAATAAGCACGAAACTGCAGTCTTCGGATGGAATGACTGAAATGGCGGTGTATTTTATGTACTTCCATAATGTTGATAAAAATGAAGAAAAATGTCTCAATTGTTCATTGAATCTCCTCACCGTTCAGCTAGTTTTAAGATCGTATTTAGCAGAACAGTGAAGACCATAATAGTCATCAATTCTATTTTTTAAAAAATCTTCTTTCTAAAAGGCCGAAATCGAAAATAGGCAGGTAAAGGAGAAATAAGTGAGAAGGAATGCAAGACAAAGCGAGATAGTTAAAACAACTAACCTTCTCGAAAATTAACAAATTAGAAATTTGTTAATGTTACTGGACCTAAAGAAAGAAAAACGTATTTCACAATGCAAATTGCATTGAAACATTTGTTTTTAAATTTTTGGCAGTAAAGAAAGTGAGAAAATTTCACTCTTTTTTTTTCCATGCTGCAAAGACAAAAATTAAGTATTTTTCTAATGAAATAATTTGTACTTCGTCATTAAAAATTTTTTTGATCACATGAATGGTAAATAACAACATATGATGAAACAATAGACGAATAAATAAAATAATTAATTGGTTAATGTATGAGAAATAGTAAATGAGTAAATGAATGAATAAAAAGGGTTAATGAATGAATAAAAACTATTAAATGAAGGAATGTAAATGCATTAATTAATTAATGAATTTGTAGGGTATTTAATAACTTATTGAATAAATAAGCAAAATGAATTGTTTCACTTCGCCCCAGTCACTTTGCACTACATGCACTTGAATCATTGCACAAAATATTTGAAATGAAAATAAGCTCAATCTATATACATAAATGTCTACTTCTGTAGGTAAAGATGTCCGGGGTAAACTTCAAAACTACTGGACCGATTTTAACCATTTTTTCACCATAGATAGCTATATTATCAGGAAGCAACATAGGCTATAATTTATTCCTAAAAAGCTTAGTTTAAAAAAGTTATGATGGAAAACAGTTAATTTCATGCAATTTCCCCATTGAATGATTAAATATAAAACCCATTGTTACAAAAATGCGTTGCCTTACAACAGCAATATTAATAGTAATCATAATGAAAATTTTGAATCGAGGCTTCTCCAGAAGCAAACATGAATTTAAAATCATTTAAATACTTGGGAACTTTACTTTTTGCACGTTTAGGGAAACAAAGTAGGGAGCTTTTTTTTTTCTGTGCGTGTGTATACTATTTTAATTAAATAAATGAAGCGCACAGTATTTTTAGTGATCTTTGCTTTTGTTAGATCATATTTTGGAAATTCTTCAAATTTTTATATGCTTAAATGTCGTATTTTATTTCTAACTGAATACTATTTCGTTCTTTATACTTATTGCTATTTTACTTTTATGGGTAAGGAAGGAGCTCGATTTTTAATCACATAAAAGCGGTGTGTTTTGAGTACTTTCAGTTATAAAAAAAATGAAAGTATCGATTGTTTCTCGCAATTATTACTGACCCAGGCAACGCCGAGTATTTTTGTTAATACTAAATAAATATACTACACAGAATATTAGTAGATCTCAATTAATATTGAAAATGTTGATTACTAGAACTTTATCATTTTATAATAACATAAATAATTTTTGACTTTCAATGAAATAATGCAATGAGTAGGGGAATGTGGGGCAAAGTGAAATGGTTAAGATGACTGACCTTTTTCAATGTAAAAAAAATTGAAAATTTGCTTTGAAAATTACAGTACATCAAGAAAGAGCATTTTATTTTATGATAAAATTTCCATGGAACACTATTTTTAATTTTTGGCAGTAAAATTGTGCCTTCAAAAAAAAAAAAAAAAATGATGGAAAATCTTGACTTCTTTTTTTTAATGGCCAAGTAGAAAATGAAATATTTTTCGAATGAAATATTTTCTATTCGATTGTGAAAAATATTTTTGAGCAGATTAAAGAGCAAATAATAGGATAATTGAATAAATGAAAAGATAATGAAACAATTAACTAATGAATAAATAAGGTTCTTAATTAATTAATACATGAGGAAAAAATTAATGAGTGAGTAAAATATTGAATGAATAAGTGAAAGCGGAGTAAATATTTCACCACTTCACTTTGCCCTGCTATTTAACTTTGCCCCATATTCCTCTACATCAAATTATGAAAATTGCTTGTATTATCATATGCTTTGATCTTCAGAGGTATCGTTTTCCTGACTGGAATAGAATACATGAGTTACTACAGCGATAGAGTAATACCAGATAAGTGGCGCTACAAACAAGGTAAATATTTCACCATTTCACTTTGCCCCGCTAATTCGCTTTGCTCATATTCCACTAAAAGTTTGATTTTAAACATTTGGAATGCTTGACATTTAGGGAAATAACAAAATATTTTAATGAAATATTTTTCAAGCTCCAATTTTCTTTTCTTTTCCATTATCTACGTTAGTAAATTTTTATATTCCAAATCATGGAAATGCGATTGGCCATATCTTTTTGAGGCATATTTTTCTTAATGCTTGAAATGCGCTAGTAGAGGCGTTAAAAATATCTCTGTGTTTATATGTCTATAGATTTTTTTGTTTTTTAATTATTTGTTCAAAAACGTTCTTAAATAATAACATTTTAAAGCAATAATTTCAATTTACCAAATATTTATTTTTAAAACTTATCAGTACAAAGTTTTACTCACCTTCAGTTGTGGTTGTCGTAGTTATGCGGTCTGAAAAAGAATGAAAATAGTTCATAAGAATTGCTCCAAAGTTTTTAATGACATTTGAGGCAGTGAGAAGCAAAGGGATGTAAGTGGGACATTTTCAAGTCTTGAGTAAAACGCGTTTAAGGGGTTCAAGTACCTCAAAAATGATGAAACGATCAAAAGAAATTTTATTGCTTATTTCAAAACTAAAAACTATTCTGAACACAGGGGAAAAGTTTCATTGCTTTAGTTCAAATATATAAAAAATTATGAGTGGATTTAGACCATGCTCGCTATGTGTTCTTATGCAAAAGAAAAACTTAAAATTGCTTTTTCTCGATGGTTTTTTTTTGTGCTTTCATGTCAATAAAATCCCTAAGGATTTTTTTCTATTAAAGATACAGCTTTAAAGTAATATTTTTTGCAATTAGGATAACATATTTGACAAAATTGTGCATTGGATAAGCATTTTATAAATTACTCAAATGTTTAGAGCATGTTAAACCTTTAAAAACCAAAATTTTTTATAAAAAAACTTCGATTTTTTACATAATTAATCACAGAAAATTTTCTAATAAACTCATAAGCAAATGAATGCACTGATTTTTAGAGACGATTATAGTGATCGTTTAGCAAAAAACGTTTTTTTAATTAGTGCAAAAATAAAAAAAAAGCCTTAGGGATTTTGAAAAATTGAAATTTTCCTCAATTTTTTGAATTTTTAAAAAAAGTAGTCAATATTTTTAAATTTTGAAAATATATTATTAAGAAATAAGTATGCATGTTATGGTTTCAAAGAAATATAAAATTTATTTAAATTAAAGAAAAATGTTTGAAAGATACTGTGACCCCTTAAAGATAAGGTCCTAGGTAGGCTTTCATTGAAAGGTACTGTGACCCCTTAAAGATAAGGTCCTAGGTAGGCTTTCATTGAAATGTTTTCCTAAATCATGCTGTATAGAAGCAACTACCAGGGCTACTAGTACCCTCTCTTACCGCAAGACAGAGGAGAGGTTCACCTACCATGTGTACTGGTTATCTCCAAATTTTTAATTTTGACACTTGCATCCCTTTACTTATCACAGCATCATTTGTAAAAAAAAAAGTTAGTTACATATTCGACTGAAAAAATAGGGTTTTATTTTCAAGAAATTAATTGTTTCAAAATTTAATCCATTTTGTAGCTGAGTTATGTTAACAATTAATACAGTTATTGTGAGAAGCACCGCTGATGGTTACAGAATGCAACAGAAAATAAAATGTATTGTTTACAACAGTAAAATTATTACTCTAAGAATAAAAAAGAAAGAGCAAACAAGAACTTCGTCAGGAGTTTAGGTTCGGGTTGAAGTGTACTTGGCAGAAATATTTCGAGAGAAAACAATGGTTGATTTGGACTACTCTTTCAAAAGATATTAATGGGACAAACAGATTAGCAGAAAAATCAACAGGCATACATTTACCCAACCAAAAAAATTTTTTTTTCAATTATTTTTGTTGTTTTAATGCTTAGAAAAATTAATTCGTTGATTTTTTTCGTTACGTCTACTTTTTAAGCGAGAAAACAGTTATTTTTTTAAAACTTTATTATTATTAGAACTACTGAAAAACTGACAAGGCTAAAGTGGATGGTTTTAAAGAGGAACTTCTTCTACTATCTGACCATCGATTACATGGAAAGGCTAATATCCGGTTTATAGACGGAAATGGACGTATCTATTAGCTTATAGGGGTGTTACTTAGTTTGTTACAGTGCCTCCATATTATTTAGCCTTAGTTTTGTAAAAATGAAAATTTGCTCTCAGTAACATTTTTTTAATCTAAAGACTATTCGATCTATATTCTTATGGACAAAATTAATAGATTTATTTATTCACAAAGTTTTGAGCTTACCATTTTGCTTTTACGATCCTGAACGAGATGAAAATATTTTCTTTTCTTTTTGTTGTTTCCATGGTAACTATTTTAGTTTTCCCTTATTTTATTCTAAAGAATGCAATAAATGAATAAGTCACTAGTGTCATTAAAAAACGCGTGCATCAAAATCGCATCGTTATTTTCACTTCTCCCCTGCTAGATACATTCAGATGGAATAGTCTTTACTTGGCAGATTGCCAAATTGCATGCAATCCGCGGTCAAACAGTACTGTTGTTTTCAACCAGTCACGTGGATGCCGCACACGACTCACCAATCAGATGTCAAGTTCGTCCCTTGACAGACTCGAAAATGGTAGAGATGTCAATCCAAGGCGTACGAGAATCGGATCGATTGCTTTAGCAACGCGCATGTATGATCATACTCATATGACATAACACTGTTACGAAATTCATATCAGATAAGACTCATATATGATGACTACGAATGTTACCCACCTTCCGGTCTTTGTCTGCCCTCGCAGTTGACTTCCGCCGACGGGAGACACATTCTCGAATTCCGATCAAAGTACTTCCCTTTTCCGCATTCCCAGAGGCTTGCTTCGGAATCACGGCAGTAATAGAACCAGTCGCAGAAAATGAGATGGTCAAAAAAGCCGTGGAACGACGGGCATTGGAAATCTGGGTTAGGGTCGAGTATTCTGCTGTCAGGGTCCTCTGAAGATAAAAAAAAGCACAGTTAGAACAGTACAAGAACTCATTCAAATATGTAGAAATGTTAAAATTACAGAAATAAACGAGCTGATGTGTGCATCACATGACTTCCTTTTACTCCAATTTAATGTCATTTTCCCATTGTTGGCAACTTTAATTTGATTCAATTGTTTACTCTCTAAATATCAATAATAGTGGACAAATTAAAACAAAATTTTTAAAAAAAAGAAAGAAAAAAAAAATCGCCAAATTTGTCGCCAAGTTGGCGACAAAAGTTGGCGGCCGAAAGACTGGCGATATATCGCCAAGTGTCCGACAAATTATAACACAAATTGAGTTTGCATCGAAATTAACAATGATTTCCCCCAAAAAAGGGAGCAAAACACACCCTTAGGAACATCCGAATGCAACCAAAAGGGAAGGTGCACAACTAGACCCCACTAGGGGGTCTACGTACCAAATTTCAACTTTCTAGGACATACCGTTTTTGAGTTATGCGAGATAAATACGCACATACGGACGTCACGAGAAAATTCGTTGTAATTAACTAGGGGGTCGTCAAAATGGATATTTCGGATGTCTGTATGTTCCTAGGCATATATCCACGTGTGATCGGGTCGAAAAAAAAAACTCAATATTAATTCGGGGTGCGAAAAATGGAAATTAAAGCCGATTTTTGAGTGAAATCTTTTTTGCGAATACAATACTTCCTTTTTTGTAAAAGGAAGTAAAAAGGGAAGTGTAAATTGCCAAATAATATGATCCGTTTCAGGCACAAATACAAATGTACCATTTACCTTTGTGCGATAAGTTACATTCTAACGAGCTGATGTCTGCCTCATATGACTTCTTTTCACGCCAATTTAATGATAATACTACCTTAGAGTAAGCAAGGAGACACTTTAAATGTTTCCCTCCCTAGTTTTTCGCGAACCGAAGTAAAAAAGCGTTTTACAGTGCCTAATTTCCCCAATAACGGCAATTTTAACGTGATTCAATGAATATCTTTCTAAATATCGCCAATAGCGCCAAATTGAAACCAGTTTCGGAAAATGACTTTATTCGATAAATTTCTCTCCAACTTGGCGATAAAAGGCGAAGTTGGCGACAAAAATTTGGTGACCAAAAGCTTGGCCAAGTGTTCGGCAAATTATGAGATCTCTTGAGTTTGCATTGAAAATAACATTGATTCCCCCCCCCCAAAAAAAAAACGGTGTAAAAGACCCCTTTTGGAACATCCGAATGCACCCAAAAAAAAGAGGAGCACAATTACACCCCATTAGGAGGCTACATACGAAATTTCAACTTTCTACGGCGTATCGTTTTTGAGTTATGCGATATACGTACATACGTACATGCATACATACGCACATACAGACTTCACGAGAAAACTCGTTATAATTAACTCGGGGATCGTCAAAACGGATGTTTCGGGCGTCCATACGTTCTTAGGTATATATGTGCACGTGGTGTCAGGTCGAAAAAATAACTCAACATGCATTCGGGGTGAGTAAAATGGAAATCTAGGCCGATATTTGAGTGAAAATCTTTTCGCGAATACAATACTTCCTTCACTATGTAAATGGAAGTAATAATAACGATAAAATTTCTCAAATAAGAACAAGAATTTGTGCGATAAGCTGCATACAAAATACGGCATTAAACTTTGCGCAAATAGCAATATTATTGGCAATTCTTATTGATAGAAATCTATTCATTTTCGTTCGTTGGTTGGTTCTATTAGGCTTCATGGCGAACAGTCTAAATAGGCTATATTGCAACAAATGATGGTTATTTTGCGTGACGAAAATTGATACCAAAAGTGTTTGCAGAATAAATGATATACAACTTCAAGAGTTTTGAAATAAATTGGCGAAAAAAACATAAAATAAATTTCAAATTTGGAAAAACAGGTTAAAATAATGAACAGCAAGATGGTTTTGAATTTAATTAAAAAAAAAAATAACAGAAACATAAAATTACGAAACAAAAAAAAAGACCAACGAGACAAAACCTAAATCTATACATATAAAAATCAACGTCCTGAGATAACATACAGTCGACTCCCGCTACTACGCGATCCGACTTACGCGAAATGGCTATAACACGAGTTTTTCCCTGGTAAAGAATTTTATTCCTAACGCGAATTCTTCACCCGCAACACGAAAATTTTCCGAAGGGAATCGCGGTTTTTTCTTGAATGGACCTTCATCCCTTTGGCATCACTGAGAGCGGAAATTATCACACCGTACTAGTCTAAACATCGCTTATACAAATAACTACTCATTTTCCAATTAATTTTTTCATTCTATATAGGAAAGTTTATGAAATATAATGACACCTAAAAGCGCTGTTTCATTTCAAGTTTGTGAAGATAGAAGGAAAAAGAGAAAGTTTCAACAACTATAGTGCATTTGTTTTTCTTACTACATAATATACGTACCGTAGTGGTTTATTTACGTCTTCCTTTCCCATTGATCATTGATTTTTTGCCTCATAGCATTTTTTTATGTTAAAAAGAAAGTTAAAAAAAAAAAAAAAATACAATAAATAAAAATTGAATTTTTTATTCAAGAAACAGTAATGTATAGTTAAGAAAGGGTTTTTAACAGTTTGAGATGATGTTTACAAGTGTCTTTAATCGTATGGGTATGTTTATAAAAGTTTTTACAAATGCTCTTTTCCACAACGCGAAATTTCAACTTACGCGAAGGGTCTTGGAACGCATCCCTCGCGTAAGTCGGGACTCGACTGTATATTTTCAAAGAAGAACGAAAATGATTGAAGAATTTAAAACGAATATGATTAAAATTTGGACAATCGGAGAGGAAATGCAACAGTCTAGTGATTGCAGTACCGGTATACCGGAATTTCGCATTCCGGTATTCCGAGCAATTTTGTAGTTTCGAAATACCGTTATATGCTGAGATAAAATACCGGTATTTTTGTTATTCGCTGAAATTAATCAATATTTTTAATTAAAGAGTTTTCAGATCAATTTATTAAATACTAGTGGTAACCGCACGGCTTTGCCCGTAATAGAAAAATTAAAAGGTCTTTTGGTTCGCCTGTATATTTATAAATAATGTGTGGTGAATTTTCTCGCCAATTGGCTTGTATCCATGTTACGGTTCCACGTTATGATAATTTCGTATCTCGCCAATTGGCTTGTGCCCATGTTCGGTTCCACGATATGATAATTTCGTAATTTACTCGTCCATCTTATGATATTTTTGTTCTTAAAATTGGAATTGAAAAAGAACCACATCGAATTTTTAAAAAATCGCTTCGAGGTGCACACCTCCATGCTACAAACTAACTTTATGCCAAATTTCATGAAAATCGACCGAACGGTCTAGGCGCTTTGCGCGTCACAGAGATCCGAACAGAGATCCTGACAGACAGAGGGACTTTCAGCTTTATTATTAGTAAAGGTGTCATTTTTTTTTAATGTAAATTTCTTTTTCCATGATACAGAATCAAAATCAAATTACTGATTTAAAAATTTCGCTTCAAAAGCACGAGCTAATAAAATATCATTAAATAAAAGTAGCAAAAATATTGCAAAATGATAGTTTCATTACTTTACTAGATTTTGAGATGAATCGCATTTTCGTGCTATGATGTGTACCATGTATTTTTTTTTCTCTGATCACTCACTTTCTCTTTTGTGAAAGTTAATTCCAAGAGTAATTTCGAATGTGTTTGTCCTATAAATATTGTTCCGATCGTCAACTGTTGTAATACTTTTTACTTCCTTTTACAAAAAAGGAAGTACAGTGAAACCTGTGTAAGTTGACCCCTTGCGATGCAGTACTTTGGTGGTCAACTTAGGCAGGTGATCAACTTATAAAGGGGGTAATTATTATTATTTTTTTTGTCATTTTTTGCACCATGTATTCATTTTTTGACTAATTGACACTTACTCTTTCCGTTCAACTTACTTTCATTGTTTAACGTTACTTTGAAATAATAATTTAAAATGTTATTCAAATATTTTTAGAGGTTATTTTCTCAGAATGACTAATAATGTGTCATGTAAATTTAAAATTTCAGTAAATTGATCAAAAAAAAAAAAAAAAATCATTGTTTATAAAAAGTTATTTGAAATTAATAGTTACTAAAAATTTATAGCTAATCAAAAATAACAAATTTTTCGCTTTTTTTTCTCACATACATTTAATACATTTATAACCATGTTGATCTACTTTTCAACAAAATAACTCCTTATTGAAGTTTGGCGCACTTATTAGACACTAGTTTTGGAAATTCCATGTGTGTCAGCTAATTTTCTCTGGATATCTCCCTTTTCAATTTTAATATTTCATACTTTTTATCAATCTCAAGTTCAAGTAACTTTCTTTTTGAAGCCATTTTATGTAAAACTATAACACAAAGAGCAACAAGCTGGACTCTCATAGTTCTAAAAGGCAGTTGAAAATGAAAATGTCCTATTTCTTAATCCCTTGCACCAAAAACACTGCAATGCAAGTATTTTTTACTATAGCACAATTCCAGTGTTGCCACAAAATATTGCAACTGGAAAAATATACTTTGTATTTTTCTAATGACACATGTTTTCATTGAACAGAGAATACAAAAGAAGATACTCAAATAGAACAAGAAAAGAAAAACAAGTTTGGAGAATGAAAGGGTTCTTAGTAGTTTTCCAATGTGGTTAAACTTACAATTACAAGGGGGTTTAGTTATGCTGCTGTTTTATTTAGTTGGTAAAATTGGTTGGTCGGTATTCTTGGAAAGCTGTAAAAAAATAATAATAAAATAAAATAATTTGCTAAATTAAGTTTTAAAAAATAAAACAAGTGGTCCACTTACAAAGGGTTTTTTACAATACTCCAAACTAAATTTGGGGTACATTAGTGGTCAAGATAGACAGGTGGTCAAGATAGAAAGGTGGTCAAGTTACAGAGGTTTTCCTTCATTATATAAGATAGGACTAATTCCGTTCCCCACAAAAGCGGTCAACATAGACAGGTGGTCAAATTACAAAGGTGGTCAACTTTACAGGTTTTACTGTATTGTATTCGCGAAACAATTTTCACTCAAAAGTCGACCTTAATTTTCATTCTACTCACCCCCGAATGAATGTTGAGGGTTTTTTTTTCGACTTGACCGCACGTGGATAAGTGCCTAAGAACGTATAGACATGCGAAATATCCATTTTGACGACTCCCGAGTTAGTTACAACGAGTTTTCTCGTGACGTCTGTATGTACGTACGTATGTATGTATGTGCGGATGCGTATGTATGTCGCATAACTCAAGAACGGTATGTCCTAGAAAGTTGAAATTTGGTACGTAGATTCCTAGTACAGTCTAGTTGTGCACTTCCACTTTTGGTTGCATTCGGGTGTTTCTAAAGGGGTCTTTTGCCCCTTTTTGGGTGAAATCATTGTTAATTTCGATGTAAACTCAAGTGGTGTTATAATTTGGCGGACACTATTTGGCATGTTCTAAATGAACTCATTTAGAGATCTTTGGTACAAGGTATTCTAAAGCTGTTTGTAAGATAAAGAATTGTCATTCCCAAATGCCGGATCTAAGCATTTAAAGTTAAATACCAATCCAAAAATATACAAAAAATAATGACATATACAAAAAATATAATGTCCGAAATAAATTTCGAAAAAGAAAAAATAGAAAAGAAAATATAAATAAAAATAAAACTTTTCATTTTTATGTATGGAAAAAAGCAAACATTTATATTTATTACTAGGGGCACAATCTTTTTCCCGCAATAGGTACGATTTCACTATTTTCATTCGTCACAAGAAAATGTTACAGTTGCCGAAGCTCTAGTAAAACAATCGGAAACATTATGTCACCAAGGGCAATATATCGTGTGCATCGCTATCTACCAATCACAAAGCGAATCAAAGAAGCGAAGTCAGCCCGGCAAAGTTACAGTAATATGTTAACTTGATTTTCAAAAAGAAAAAAAAAGAACTTACGATCTGGGAGATCCCGGTTCGAACATGTGACTTTATCTTCCTTTTCACAGTTGCGCGATTTCTCGTTGTAAAGTTTTCCCTTCGCGCAAGTAAACATCTTGAATTTACTTCTTTCACAGACGTAGTACGCAGCACAGTTTTTTGGGTGAGGAAATTTCCCACTTTTTTGTGGGCAAACGAACTCGGGAGGTTTCACAGTTGTGGTAACATCATCATCTGAAAAATAGAAACTGGACGTAAATAAAACAGAATTCCATGAGTAAACATGCATTTCAAAAACCTTAATGTTCTCCAAATACAATATATGTTGTTTATAAAGTCTTGCAAAGGTAAATGAAATCTGTTAAAAAACACATATCTTCAGATATACTCAGAACTGTCATATTTAGTTTGGCGAAATATGTTAAGTCAAAAATTCTGGGGTGTTTAGCCTGAAAGCATTCCTGCCAGTTTTTCCCATAACGTTTTTCAACTTCTTAGTTTACAGTCAAAAAAAAAAAAAAAAAATCACAACTTTAATATGCTTCTGTGCACTTTTCTCAGATATGACAAGATTTAGACGATTTTAACGTCGTTAGACACTTTCGAAGCCGGGATTTACCTTCTGGGGGTGAGTGTTTCATCATAACAGTCCTTATAAGGACTGTCATATTAAGTTTGGTGAAAAAGCCAAAATTCTGAGTTGTTGAGCCTAAAAGCTCTCCTGCCAGTTTTTTTTTTTTTTTTTAATAATGTTTTTCAATTTCTTAGCCAACTCAACTGAAGAATTTTTTTTTTTTTTTTTTTCACAACGTTAATACACTTTTACGTGTGCACTTTTCGTAGATATGACACGATTTAGCCAATTTTCAACTTTGTCAGGCACTTTCGAAGCCAGGATTTACCTTCTGGGGGTGAGGGTTTAATCATAACAGTCCTTATAAGGACTGTCTTAAGTTTGGTGAATAAGTCAAAATTCTGGGTTGTTGAGCCTGATGGTCATCCTGCCAGTTTTTTCCCCATAACGGTTTTCAATTTCTTAGCCATATCTCAAGAATTTTTTTTTTTTTACAACGTCAATACACTTCTACGTGTGCACTTTTCGTAGATATGACAAGATTTAGCCGATTTTCTACTTTGTCAGGCACTTTCGAAGCCAGGATTTACCTTCTGGGGGTGAGGGTTTAATCATAACAGTCTTTATAAGGACTGCCATATTAAGTTTGGTGAATAAGCCTAAATTCTGGGTTGTTGAGCCTGAATGCCCTCCTGCCAGTTTTTTCCCATAACGTTTTTTAACTTCTTAGCCAACTCAACTGAAGAATTTTTTTTTCACAACGTTAATACACTTCTACGTGTGCACTTTTCGTAGATATGACACGATTTAGCCAATTTTCAACTTTGTCAGGCACTTTCGAAGCCAGGATTTACCTTCCGGGGGATGAGGGTTTAATCATTACAGTCCTTGTATGGATATAAACTGTTATATTAAGTTTGGCGAAATATGTTAAGCCAGCGTTTCTTGATTTCTTTGATCCGTGGAACCTCTTTAAATCCATTTTTTCGCGGAACCCCTATTGTATCTTCAGTAGCACACTAGTTTGAACGCAGCATTAAAAAATGGCTTACTTGCAATAAGAACGAATAATATTCCAAATAATGCTTTTTTGCATTTTTTAACATTTTAATAACGCATTTTTAAACATTTTTTCAATTAAATGTCATTTTGATAAAAATATCGTACTCTTGTACTTGTACTAAAATAGTCACAGGACACGACAGTCACATCGACAATGCAATTCAGTTTGCAGTGTAAAATTCATTTTGATGTTTTCTCTGCTGTTTATTCGAAAAATACCGATTTGATACTTTACTCAGAACTGATTTCAATCAAATATTTAAGTGAGCATTTTTATTTAGAAAAAAGGAACGCGGAACCCTTCAGTGATCTTTGTGGAACTCTGGGTTTCCGCGGAACACATTTTAAGAAACGCTGTGTTAAGCCAAAGATTCTGCGGGTGTTGATCCTGAAAGCCCTCCTGCCAGTTTTTTTCTTTCGTAGACGACTTTTTCTGTTTTCAACGACGCCTGTGTCACGTACATGCATTTAGCTAATACTGTACCGATTGAAAAAACTTGTTGATGTAAGGATTAACTGGAAACAAGAAGTTCCGTCTAGAGCTAAACGAACCTTCTTTCCCGAATACCAACATCGACTTTCTAGCATCTAATCAATGTTCTCCAAATTAGCTAATACTGCAATTTATGTCAAACATATGTTTCTACATTTACGCTGATTTCAAGAAACAAAAGTGCCTCGCTCATTTGATGAAATAGATACAAAAAATAATAATAAAATAAAATAAAATAAAATAAACGAACAAATAAAGCTATAGCACCTTTTAAACACTGCAGTTAATGTATTTTTTTCTATAAGAAATATTTGAATGCGTTCAAAAAAGTAAATGAATAAAAATAAAAAGTACATTAAAATAATTACATTTAATCAAAAAAATGGATCTTAATATTTCTTAAGAAAATACCTATTTTTATCTTAAATAGGTCTTTTTTTAAACAAATGTTATTTTCAGTGCAAGACTTAAACAACATCCTATGTAACTATTCAAAAATTATTGTAAAAAGTAATTTAACGAGCACATTCTATATTTGGCAAAACTCTGCTATGGGAGAAAACATTAGATTACATTTTAAAGCTAAGCTTTTGGATGAACATTTTTATTTTATAACAAACTAGAAAACGCTCGTCAAAGTATGACGGGTGAAAATTGCTTCTACATTTGAACGAAACAGTTGTCTATTGGGTGATACAGTGGTGGTAAAAAAAAATGCATCATCTCGACTGCATTCAACACACAGTCAAGCATCCCGTATCCCAGATGATTTGGGGACGTATTTCTGCTCAAGGAGTTAGTGGACTTCACTTTGTGCAAGGAAGAGAAACGCTCAGGTGTATATTGGCATTTTGGAGGAGAAATTGCTTCCTGCTATCCGGGATCACTTTACTTCAGTTCCAAACGCCACTTTAAAGGATGTTTCTGCTTCGCGCCATAGAGCAAAACTGGCAAATAACAACTCAAAAATCTTTATCCTGCCATTAGACTAATTTCAATTTTCAAAATTAATTACGATATTATTTACTTAATAAAAATTTACGATTAAGGGTTAATGTTTAGGAATTTTTCACCTTGTGTGGGCTTTTGTAGGTTTTCGAGGTAAAGAGTACAAATTCACTTCCGCTGAAATTTATCTATGCTTTTTATACAATAAAAATTACAAAATTATAACTACGACAAGATTTATGTGATACATTAAAATTTGGGTTTTAAGTTGCTTTTGAAATAACTTTTTAATAATTGTGTTTCACGTATTTTCATTAAGTTCTTTTTTCTTCACCTTTGAGCGGAAGTTTTAATATTGTTCCAATTATAATGAGCTCGTTATTTAAATTCTATTTTTTCAGGAAAGGGGAGCAGCGGGATTTTCATTTTGTTCTAATCGTAACATGTGTTTTATCTGATCCCCCTAATAGACGATATAAATCTTAGAGAACCAAACAAGATTGCGTAAAAATCTTGGGGGGTTGTTGAGCTTCAGTGAACAGGGAGGGGAGCTCCCTAGTAGTTTTACAAATTTGAACCGGATAAACCGGAAATTCATGTAAACGGGGTCCGATGGACGAGGTTCTACTGTACAACGTATAGTGAAGGAAATAAAGCAGTTTGAAATTGTGTCCGTCTTTTTAAATTACTCTATATATATAGTGGACCTAGAAAAACATAAAAATGCCGGTATAAAAATTTAATCTGCTTTCTAAGTTACGCAAAAAATAAATAAATAATAATGAATACCATCGTTCGGCTTTCTTCTCCCACAGTCCACATTATCCTCACAGGTATTTTTCTTGGCGTCAAAAAACTTTCCTTTTGGGCAAGCGCGAACAGTCGCCTTTCCATCCTTGCAGTGGTAGTACCAGTTGCAAATTTGCTCGTGGGTGAAGCGACCGTGGCGTTTCTTGCACTTCTGTTTCGGATTCTCATCCACAATGTTACTGCCATCATCATTGGGATCATCTGATAAAAAACATCAATAGTACAAGTGAAAAAAAGTAGCATAATGTGTTGATTTTTATGTAATTATGTAAACTACTCACTCATTTATTTTACACTAGTAGTGGTACCTGCACGGCTTTGCCCGTAATAGAAAGATTAAAAGGTCTTTTGGTTCGCCTGTATATTTACAAATAATGTATGGTGAATTTTCTCGTCAATTGCCCCCCCCCCTCCCATGTTACGGTTCCACGTTATGATAATTTCATATCTCGCCAATTGGCTTGAGCCCATGTTACGGTTCCACGTTATGATGATTTCGTAATTTACTCGTCCACCTTATGATAATTTTGTTCTTAAAATTAGAATAGAAAAAGAACAAAATCGAATTTTCGAAAAATCGCTTCGAGGTGCACACCCCAATGCTACAAACTGACTTTGTGCCAAATTTCATGGAAATCGGCCGATAGGTGCTATGCGCGTCACAGAGATCCTGACAGACAGAGATCCGGACAGAGAGAGATCCTGACAGACAGAGATCCGGACAGAGATACTTTCAGCTTTATTATTAATAAAGAAATGCCCAACATTGGCGTCTAAGAAATTAGTTCACGAGCTCTTAAAGATTTTTTGACAACGTCCTCATACTGAAATGGCACAATAAAACTTTCTAAATGCTCAAAAGTCATTGGTATTTTGGAGTCAATACAACTTTCTAAATGCTGAAAAGTCATTTGTTGCTTGGAGTCGTTACAACTTTCTAAATGCTCAAAAGTCATTGGTATTTTGGAGTCAATACAACTTTCTAAATGCTCAAAAGTCATTTGTTGCTTGGAGTCAATACAACTTTCTAAATGCTCAAAACTCATTGGTTGTTCGGAGTCACATAAAGAACCTTCTGGGTTCTGAACCACCTTTCTGATTCTGCAGAGATGACCTCGTAAACATTTCCATGAAAAATTCCTCTGTCATTCCATTGGAGAATTCTCAATCGTTGGATACCCTTGAAAGAGTAGTTTGTTATACTGTTTGAGACCATCTTCAAACAATGAAGTCAGGAGAGCACAGCAGAGCGGTAACAGATTTTGCGTAACCCCGGATGCACCACGAGGAGACCTGCTACATTGCACTTTTACTACTCTTTCACAAAAGCAACATTGTCAAGCAACAAAGCATATTGAACAAAAATTTGAAAACGTTGTTTTGAATGCTAATAAATATATTTTTTAGAATGTGTAGAAGTATCTGATTATCGTATCAAATGGAGAGTCCACCTACGAAGAATGCCGCGTGGAAGATTACCAAGGGCCGTCTACTACTATCAACCCAAAGGCAAACGAGACCGCGGTCGACCTATACAGCGGTGTACAGACTAGGAAGCCGGAACAGGCTGAAAGCCTAATCCATGAAGAAGGTTATAATTATTAATTACTTTTCTTTGTTATTTTATTTTAATGAGCAAAGTGCTTAATGCCTATTAACAGATCCGAGTCATCAAACTTGATCACATAAAGCGGTTATATGCGTAGTTGATAAATGTATCAATCTTTCATTCAGACGAGATGACCAGGGTTCGCCCTACGACATGAAAAGGACCTACTGCTCTCCCGCGCTATATGGGTAATTCCAAGATATGAGCTATAATGTTTTGTGTGGTCTAGTACTTAGGGCTGCTGTCTTTCGCCCAAACCACCAGATCTTGACCCCCAACGTGATTCATAAGAATAACCTAGTCTTTTACATCGTACCCTAAATGGTAAACTTGATAAATCTTCCCACTAAAAGGTAGGATTATATTGGAGACGAGTATCCAATGGTTGTATTGGTGAGAGTTAGTTCTTTTATCATGTTTTCTTCTCTCATTCGTTATGAGCCGATATGAGCACCAGTAGAAAAAATTAAATAATTCAGGTTTTTGAAGCTTTCTTCGATTCCCATTTCCCATCAATGACTAAGTCTTTTAAAAACTTTTTTTCATGTATATACAAATACAAATGTGACGACCAGCAACAGGCTCTTGGCCCAGTTAGGCTGGTCCTAGTCAATTTATTAGTCCCCAATGAAAATCAATGGCCCTCTTAAATCTATTCACCCCCTTGCTCATTACCACTTCTTCCGGTAAGCTGTTCCAAGTGCCCACAATCCTACTAAAGTAGTAGTTTTTCCTTTTTTCCAGGTTAGCCTGAGATTGGAATAACTTGAAACAACGACCCCTCGTCCTGCTTTCGGTGCAAAAATTTAATCCATTAACATCATTCATTTTGATAAATTTAAACAACTGAATCATGTCCCCTCTGATCCTCCTTTGCTCCAGGCTATACATATTAAGCCTATTAAGTCTGGTATCATAATCTAAATCTAAAAGTTCCCTTACTAGTCTAGGTCCCCTTCTTTGAACCCTTCCAATACAGAAATATCTTTCCTCAGATGAGGCAACCAAAACTGCGCAGCATACTCCAAATGGGGTCTTACTAAACTCCTAAATAAAGGCAGAAGAACCTTCTTAGATTTGTTTGAAATAGATCTATTGATAAACCCAAGCATTCTGTTGAATGCTTGATTTCATTTAATTTCTTATTGTTACCTTGTGAAATAGGAAAGTTGCAACCTATTAAATGTTCCTATTTTGACTATTGGATATTGTTAATTGACCCTCAAAACTAAAAAATTCACCATCGCCGAATTTTAAAACACCATGATAGATTTTTAATGAATTTTTAAAAATCTACGCGAAAAAGTGCGCTCTTCTGAAACGTCACGAGCTTACGTCATAGGGCACTAATGGGCAGCCTTCCGCCGAAGATCCCTTGTTTCCGCTACGGACATTTTGAGCGCGCTGGTATTTTTATTTTTTAGAAATTTAATAATCCTTTTGAACACACTATGGAGGCCGGATTCGTTAAAGCACAATCTAATAATCTTCCTCAAGTAACATCAATGATGGTATTCGAATATTTTCGAGAGGATGAGAGGTTTAATGTTCTAGAAAGTCCGTCTTAAACGAAGCCAACTGCTCTTCCTTCGGCTTCTCTTTGTCAGCTAAGCGAGGCGAAGAGCGCATGACGTCACTTCCTGTGCCATTTGACGTCACAATCGCTTGAACTTTAAAAATTAATTTAAAAAAAACTACTTATCGTATCGCAAAAATGTTTTCACCTATGATGTTCATACATATTACTCTATCATATAAAAATAAAATTGAAAAATCGAAAACTTCCCTATTAACAACGTAAAGATCCAAACGTTACACGTTAGGAGTTAATAATGAATACTGTCGGGAATGAAGTTAAAAATAAAACCAGAAACAAATAATTCGGTACATTACCACCGGGAAGTGTTCTGTCTCCACACGTGACTTCTTTCTCGTCGGCACACGATCTCCAATCCGGGTCATAGAGCTCAGTTTCGGTGCAGTTAATATGGCGGGCTTTGCCTTTCGAACATTTGTAGTAAGATCCGCAGTTGTGTTCATCAATAAAGGTACCTTCTCTGGCGGGGCAGACAAATTCTTCCTCTTAAAACAAAAGCATTGATAGATTGAATTTACAATAGTTAATCATAAATGTTTTTTCAAACAACAACGCAAAATCATAGTTTAAAAAAATCAAAGGATTAATAAAAAAAATATATATATATAAAACAGAGAATATATATGTGTGTAGGTTCCATATACAAATCCACAGTTTACGTCAGATCTCGACCAAATTTAGCACGGAGGTACTTGGGCATCCTAAACAGAACGTAAGGGGGAGGGGGGGTCGAACTCCAGAAAAGTATTCAACCGTTCTGATTTTAATTTTAGGACCCGAAAATAGTGTTTTTCAAAAAATGAGAGCGAAAAAATGCTTGCAAAAATTAGAATAAAAAATTCATAGCAACCCCTGATTTTTCTGCATCAGATAAAATTTTTTTCAATGTGGCAAGGTAATTAGAACGTGAATTATAACTCTTTTTAACTAACTTCATGCCAAAATATTGGTAAGCCTTCAACTAGGAATTCATTGTTGATCACGGTCGTTGTTGAACAATACTTTTATATTGTAGCGTGTAGCAATATTATTAAAACTAGAAAGTAACCCGTCAAGGTATGACGGGGGAAAATTGCTTCTACATTTGAACGAAGCCATTGCCTGTTTGGTGATATTTTGATACTTGAAGTTGTAACTTTAACTCCAGCGGATTAACCCTAAACTCAGGTAGGTAGCGTTCATTGTTGACCACTTTTTCGTTTCTTCATTCCCCTGAAATGACACAGTCTTGCCAGTAAAACAGTTAAGTGACCGGATCGAGTTCAGCCTTGTCACAATCAAGCCTTTCCCTGGCATGTTAAACATTACCAAAACATTATCAAATGATCATGCCGTGGCGCGAGTTTATTGTTGAAACACACGCGTTACTCGATCATCGGCTGTTATATATGTATGAGGCAGTGAGAAGCAAAGGGATGTAAGTGGCAAAATTAAAAATTTGGAGATAACCAGTACAAATAAATAGGGGAACCTTTCCTCTGCCTTGTGGCAAGAGATAGTACTTGTAGCCCTAGTAGGTGCTGCTGTAAAGTATGGTTTATAAAAACGAGCTGATGTGTGCATCACATGACTTCCTTTTACACCAATTTAATGCTATTTCCCTATTATTGCAATTTTAATGGGATTCTCTCTCTAACTCTTTAAATATCACTAGCAATGGCCACATTGAAAGCAGATTTAAAAAAAAAAAAAAAAATCGCCAAATTTTTCGCCAAGTTGGCGACAAAACTTGGCAACCAAAAGACTGGCGATATATCGCCAAGTGACCGCCAAATTATAACACCACTTGAGTTTGCATCGAAATTAACAATGATTTCCCCCCAAAAAGGTGCAAAAGACCCCTTTAGAAACACCCGAATGCAACCAAAATAGGAGGTGCACAACTAGACCCCACTACGAGTCTATGTACCAAATTTCAACTTTCTAGGACATACCATTTTTGAGTTATGCGAGATACATACGCACATACGCACATACACACATACGCACATACATACAGACGTCACGAGAAAAGTCGTTGTAATTACCTCGGTGATGGTCAAAATGGATATTTCGCGTGTCTATACATTCTTAGGCACTTTTCCGCATGTGGTCGAATCGAAAAAAAAACTCAACATTCATTTGGGGGTGAGCAAAATGGAAATTAAGGGCGATTTTTGAGTGAAAATTTTTTCGCGAATACAATACTTCCTTTTTTGTAAAAGGAAGTAAAAAGTTCAATGAAAGTCTACCGAAGGACGCTATCTTTAAATGCGTTTTACTCAAAACTTAAAAATGTCCACTTACATCCCTTTGCTTCTCACTGTCTCAAATGGGGATTTGTAGCGTGAAGAAAATAATTGAGAAGAAAGATCTGTGCGTGTTGCTATTTTTTTTTCTCGAATATTAACAAATAAAATTCTGTCTCTCGTTTTGAGGCTTTTCCTGTAATCGGGGGATTTAAAAATTTTCTTTTTTGGTTATTTTCCTGCAATCTGTCGGGGAATTTTACAGATTTTTTTTTTGTTCAAGCTTGATTGTTGAGCACTCATCACTTGACATAACATTTATTTTCGAGGTAGACCGTGCAAATCCGGGCGACGCAGCTAGTTTTAAAATAAATACTGCTGATGTGCAGTTTCCGGGAATTATTCTTTTTTGCTGAAATTATTTATTTGAATGGTAAAATACTCCCCAATTATTTTTCCTTCCATACTTATGATATAATTATTATGTTTTTCATACCATTTATTTATTTTTTTTAATTAAAGTTATTTTATTACACATTAAAATAATGAAATTATTTTCTTCTTCATACTTACGATACAATTTTTTTTTTCATACCATTGATTTATTCTATATAGTTGAAATTATTTAACCATTTAACTCTTTCGTTTTACTGCTATACACTGGTGTGCAAAAATTAAGGACGAGACGGTTTTTTCAATATAACTTTGTACGAAAGCTTTCCAAATCAACACATTTAATACCGTAAGATCCCCAATACGTAAGGACATGTGTAATGTAAGCAACACTTACTAAAAGAGAAATCAGGGGATAAAAAGAAGCTTTATTGAAAAAGTAGCATGGAGCGCAATGCGACTGAAGGCCGAAACATCCCTGTGATGGGTGTCCAGCAAGAATCATCCGGTCTTTAGTAAGGGATATGATCTCCCCCGACTGCTAGGCAAGTTTCACAGCGTCTGCCCATGCTGAGAATGAGGGTGTCAATGAGTTGCTGAGGCATTGCTGCCCATTCGTTTTGCAGCGCCAATCGAAGCTCCCGAATCGTTACTGGTGGTAAGGTACGAGCTGCCAAGCGTCTGCCTAGAAAATCCCATACATGCTCGATGGGATTGAGATCCGGAGATCGTGCCGGCCAATTCATACGTTCAATATCCTCACTCTCTAAGAGCTGTTCGGCAGCTACTGTGCGAAGACATGGTGCATTGTCGTCCATGAAAAGGAACTGCGGACACATAGCGCCTCTAAAAAGACGCACATATGGAAGAAGAATCTCGTTACAATAACGGGTCCCGTTGACTGAACCTGCGTCGAAGATGTGAAGGTCTGTACGACTACCAAGCATGATGCCTCCTCAAACGAGAACACTGCGACCTCCATACCTGTCCCTTTCAATGATGTTCGAGGGATGATTGCGTCTTCCCCGCTCTCTCCAGATGAGTATGCGATGAGAATCGCTACTCAGACTGAATCTGCTCTTATCTGTAAAGAGTACTCGTCCCCATTCATTGTCTCTCCAATTCCGGTGTTCCCGGCACCACAGAGAACGCCTTCTCCGATTGGCAGGCGTTAGAGGTACACACCGTTTAGGGCATCATGCAAACAGACCACCACCGTGCAGTCTTCTGGCCACGGTAAAACGCGATATCGGTCGTCCAGTCGCCTGTGTCGTGTGTCTAGCGATTTCTCCCGCTGTCTGCCGCCTGTTTCTTCTGGCCTGTAAGACAATATACCGGTCATCTGTGGGTGTGGTTCCTCGTGGACGACCACTACTGAATCCCCGGATAGCTGTTCCTGTAGTTTGAAATTGTCTCCAAAGTCGTGAAACGGTGCTGTGAGCAATTCCGAACTCTGCAGCCACACTTGTCACACTGCGGCCTTCCTCCAACTTCCCAATGATTCGACCTCGGGTAAAAGCATCCAGATGTCGTCTAACAGATTGATTATTCGCCATTTCTCGCTGAGGCAGCAACTCGGCGTGATTTTAACTGCTATACGGCGTGCAATCTCTTTGCCAGAAATACTGATCTTACACCGACAACATGCTTTATACTACCCAGACACTCCCCCATTACGTCTGCCTGCATATCTGCGCATGTGCTACCGTACATCACCTTACTTAATCTCCTGATTGGTCTTTCTGTCCGCTCTGCCTCTTCGTTCAGCTAATATGCAAATTTTTCGACTTCGTCCTTAATTTTTGCACACCAGTGTATTGTGACCAAAAAAGGATTTTTTTGAACAAATATGCATTTTAATCAAGCATATGAATTTAAATCAACAATCTAAACTGATAAAAGAAGTGTATTTATTAATTTCTAATAATTTTTATACTAACGAAAAGAAGGCATTCTTCCTTAAAGTTGGCTTTCTTTCAGAAAGAGGTATAGAACCATAAAGAGCATTCTACAAGTGGTCAATAGAAGATAGACTCGATTCAGAATCGTTCACTTCAAAACATGGAGATAAAGAGTACCTGATTCATGAATAGATAATTTAGGTTCACTATTTGATCCACTAACAGAATTATATTCTGTTATATGCTGCTTACATGAGTGAAAATTGCTATATTTGGAGTTACGTTTGTCTGGCTCGCGTAGGTACAGATATGTTTCCTTAATAAGCATTCCATGCCTGGAGGGAATTGCCCCAAAACCTGGAAGAGCTTTGCGGCAACCCCCGCCAATGGGGTTGTTTCCAAAATTTTAAAAGTATTTTTTCTGAAAGAGCATGCTTAAAAACATAGGATCTGACCATTTTTTGATAAATTTGTTTACGTTTAATATTTTTAAAAAAATACTTAAATCGGAGCGCTTTCATTGTTTACGGCTTCTGCTGATGACATCACAAATGATGAAATGCCATTCAGTGCTGCCATTCACAGTGCAGAATATTTAATTCGCATCTTTACTCACGTGTATTGGCACTGATATGGTTGATGGCAAGCGTAGAGCGCAAGATTTAATTCGCTGCTTGATTATCATAACGTGGAAACGTAGTAGAAAAGTGCATCATTTTTGACGTCATCAAGACCACGCCTTGTTTGAAAAATCGGACATTTTAAAAAATTAATTAAAAAAAAAAAACTGTTGGGGAAAGTGAAAGTATTTTCTGGGTCCATGTTTGTTTTTTTTTTTGCTCATTCTATCCATTTCAATGACTAAAAGCAGTACTTTTGACTGAATGAAACCACCCCATTCTTGCGGCACCCAGTTTGAGAACTCCTGAGTTAAATGGTTAATTGAACATTTAAAAACTTTGAAATTATTTATCCCTTCATAATTTCGATGCCATGCTTATCTTTCATACCTGGTTGAAAGAAAAAATAGCTATATCGGCTGCGTTTAAAGACGTTAAGCGTGCAAAGAAGAATTTAGGCATCTTCTTCGGCTAACTGTTAAAAATTCAGGAAGATTTTCTGGTAATTGTTACTGTAAAATAGCGGACTTAACGCATCGCTCATTTTTACGGTAATTTATACCGGAGAAATAAGCGATCCCAGCTCCAATTGGTTGCTGCGGCCTACCGAGGAAACCGTAAAATTTTACAGTAACATTTGATTTTTACGGTAATAGTTACTGGCAACATGGATGCCAGTAACAATTACCGTAAATTTTCCGGAAAATTTTTAACAGTGTATGTTTTATAGTAATGTTAGGAAAAGAGTGAAGGGTTCGGTGATCTTTTCCAGAATTCCACCGATTTCCACCGGTGCCCTGGGTGTCATTTCCTTCAATTTGTGATGTTAATCTTATTTATTTATTTACTCTTTTTTTTTGAGCAATCACATTGCTTATTGTTCTCACTTGACGGTTTTGATGTTCCTATGATTTTATTTCCCCCCCCCCCGCCTTCCTCTGCAGCACCACCGCCGACCGGTCCCTCCTTTGTGCTGCTCCTCTAGCGAAAACCGTCTCCAGGTTGCATCTATATCCTACACACGCACACCCACATTCATGCCTGCACACAGACACAAACACACGCCCACATACACAAGCACACACGCCCACATACACAAACACACACGCCCACATACACAAGCACACACGCCCACATACACAAACACACACGCCCACATGCACAAACACACACGCCCACATACACAAACACACTCGCCTACATACACAAACACTGACGCCTACACACGCATACATACATATACCCACACGCACAAACACACACGCCTACATACACACACACACACACACACTCGTGATTGCGAAAAACATAATTTGAATTCAAGATGTCAGAATTCAAACTAATTATTATTATTATTATTATTATTATTATTATTTTTTTTTTTTTGAATTTGTTCGGAGGCAAGGCACTTTGTTCGCAGTCCACTGACGTAAGTGAAGCTGTTCAGTTTCTTGCATAGAACAATTTTTAGTATAAAAAAACTATTTCTTTTCTCAATATTCATATAAAATATGCAACTAAAAGAAAGATAAAACTTCCAACAATTATAATAATAAATTTACCTTCCTCAATAGTCTCTTTGCTGCATATATCTTCGCCTGATTCTTGAAATCTGCAACGCAATTGTTGAGGATCGAAGCGCTGCTCGTAAGGGCAAAGATAAAGGTATGGATGCCCATCGACACATCGGTAAAATTTTCTGCAATCTTCGTGTCGAAATCGGCCATTTAAAGCTGGGCAGTTGTACCCTCGATCCTCTTCAAGGAATATCAATTCGTAATCAGTATCTAAGAAAGAAAAGGACCGAGTCGTTTATAGAGGTTGGAAACAAATCGCAAAGTACGCCAAGCATTTCGCCAGATTTTGAGATTTTCCTGTTTGCTTGAAGTATTTAAACTTTTTCGGCGAATTTTTAAATACATTATATTCATTATATACTTCATTAAAATGGAGTTTAAAAAACATTTGCAAATTTAGGTGCAGCACACTTTTTGGTCCCAAATTTTTTAATGTACGTTTTCCTTCTTTGTGGATCCATTGACTTGCTATCTTTGAGAATACGATTAGTTTGATTTATATTTAAGGTAGTCCAATTCATAACCCGTTTTGTGAAAAGAAAATTTCTTATATATTGAATATTTGGTGGAAATTTCTTGCATAGAGGAACAAAAAACTTCAGCTAGTTGACTGATAAAAGTATTATGTAAAACAGATAAAACAACGTTTAATTGCACAACAATTCTAAATTACTGCATACAAGACTTTCAGGGTTGCAAGGAACCTCTTTTTCAATGCAAAATAAGTGAGCTTATGGATGAAAGTTGTCTTTTTATCCATAAGCTCACTTAACATTGCATTGAAAAAGGTGTTCCTTGTAGAGATGTGTCGTTCATGAACGAACGGGTCAAAAAGAACGAATCTTTAAAGTGAACGGATCCGTTCGTTCACTTAAAAAATGAACGACCGTTCTTTTGAACGGTGAGTAGTTTGGAACGTGGTATTGATGCACTTGTGATAAAATCACATTCTTTTAATTACATTTATCTTCAAATTTTTAATTCTCAATCAATCTTAAATTTCCTTTTTCTCAGGCAGTACAATCCATGCATTTTGAACCTTTTTACATTTTGCTTTATTCATCATTTTTCTTTGCAGTTCAGTTACAATTTCCCAATATATCCATTAGTAATGTTTCGTGTTACTTGTTTGCAGGGGTGTTCTATATACGCCGTATACTCTCAAACATTTTTCAGCCATATTATGTATATGATCTCAAACACATATTGTGCATAGTGGATTACCGGTAGTATACCCTCAGAAAAATTGATGGGAACATCACTGCTTGTTTGGGCTACTAACAAAATGTTAGGACATTCTACTTCCTGTCGCACGCACCTGCTACAATCCTTTTCACGCTTTCTGTCGCCAAAATTATTTCTAAAAATAACTTTTATCACTTTTCTGGAGATCCTTTTGTCTTCTATGTACATCCGTTATCAACTACTATCTATACTGATTTAGCTTTGTTTTTAACATGCTTGGCAATATCCAAGTCGCTTATTTTACTTTCAATATCCAGAGATTTTTAACAACGATTATTACTGTCTATTTTATCCCATTTAAAAAAGTGCTGAGCTTTTTTTTCTGTTCTCATTGATACTGTAGAGAAATTTTAACCTCCCTAATGTTTAGATGAGTTTTTTTTTTAAATTAAGTTATCTAGTGCTCCGGCTGAGCTACAGATGTTGTAACATTTTTCGTTATACATGATCTATTGGTAATACTATATGTAACATGTACAGTGCTGTAGCTGGAAAAATTTAAAAACTTTATTTTGGAAGGCGGGGGAGGGGGGGGGCAGGTGGAATTATTGGTTGTTTTAATTTTTTCTTTTGAACAGTAACTTTACTGAATTAGCAACAGTTAAAGTTACTTTATCAAAATGTTTAACCGTGAGCAAATGTTTCCCCAGAAATTAAAATTTATTATTATATTATTTTATATTATTCAATCAAAATTCAATAATGTACAAGTTTTGTTGGTTCAGGTGTGCGGTGTCGTAAATGTCGCAATTGCGAAAGATACCATTGACATTAGGATCTTTAATTGGCCCTCAAGTTGGAACATGAAATAGTAATATGTACTACCAATCCCTTTTCATGAGCGTTGATGGTCAGGAGAGCCCAAATTATTATTTGTAAGGGAGGAGTAGACCCAGGAGTATTTTTAATATTTTGAAATACATGCCTAACTGACACTGGATCCGGTATCTCATTTTAGACGCATTTTCATAAGACATGTTCTTAAAAACGCAATTTTTGGCTACATTTGGTAGTAACAGAAGAAAAAGGGTTTAATTTGTGGGCGCTCCCCTGAATATTTTTTGAAGCCTTAAAAACACATTTGGGGTTGACCCCGGAAGATTTTGTTACTGAAGTTTCAAAAACGCAAATTTGAGATACATGTTGACATGTTAGGGGAGGAGGTGGTTGCTTTAACTCGGACATTTTTCAAAGAAAAAAAAAACACATTCTAAAGTTCTCTTTGGTAACATTAGACATGAGAAAGGGGATCCCCAGGGAAAATTGTTTGCAATCGAAGCCCAAGAAATATGATTTTCGATTACGTTTGGTACGACGGCATTAGGGGCTGGTAAGCAGCTGCTGTCCTCCCGTAAATTTTCGAAATCAAAATTATGAAAATGCAATTTTAAGTGATATCAGGGAGGATAGCCGGGATTGGGGACTCTGATCCGAAAATTTTCCAAAATTAAAGAGCCTAAAAACCTAATTTTGGCCTATCTTTTGTCTTGAAAAAAGGATTAAAACCATCTTTCGGATCAGTGGCAATTGTCAAAAGTTGCTGCCGCGGCATGATCCGACTATCAGGGTCATTCCGCAGTCGAAAAATAAATGGGAGATGCATGAAATTGAAGGCCTCTTCCTTATATCAAATGTGTCTTAAATACAGGGGCTTCTGTCCCAGAAAGTTTAAGGATTTGTAATCTTGAAAATGCCTTTTTGGGTCATTCCATAGTGACTAACGTAACATTCGCAGCTGATTTTCAAACTCTTTTTACTTACACCGGGAGTAAAAATAAATGTGTTTTGGTTTAATATGCAGATTTAAAATGTACAAGGTCACTATCTTTCATTTCTACCAAGAATTTGAAGCAAAATAAGCGCTGACAGGTGTTTTTTCACCAAAAAAAGGCATCGTGACTAACGTAACATTTTTGCAACCCTGAGAAACAATGCTTATGTTACGAGGCAAATTTTTCTGAAACTTACGCAGGCATTTAAAATTGGCCGATATATTTGTAAGAGGTAAACAATCTATTTTTTGAAATGTACTATAGATTTGTTACAGATGAATCTTTTTTGGCCCTTAATGGTACTTTTACGAAAAACTGTGTGACTAACGTAACGTGACTAACATAACCATCGAATAACAAGCAATTAATGCATATAAAAACACTTTTTATAATTAATATTTTGCTCTGATATTACTTTTACACTTTTTAGGAACCTTCTTTGTTTTGCACTATGGTTCTTTCTTTACTTTTTTTTGTATGTTAGTGTAAGAAATTGAATGGAAGGATTCAGTTTAATAAACTCAATTTGAATGTACGAAAAAAAAAATAAATAAATAAAAAAAACTGCTTTTACAAACTGAATGACATCATTCTTGTGGGTTATTAAATCCTAAATATCTCTCTTTTAAAAAATTTATGCAAGTTGACAGTTTCACCGAATTCTAGTATTCTGCCGATATACTAGTTATCGTTATAAGAAACTCCGTGGTACTTTTCAATGGCATATTATTTTTTAAGGTTTACTGATTCATCGAACGAATAGTGTTGCGCATGCTTTTGAATTAAAATGTAATATTGAAAAAAAAAAAATATTCGAACGTTTTTGGAGAATGCATTTTAGTTCCAGATATCACGCAAATGTTTGAATTTCTAAATGATCGTTCTTGCATTTTCTGAAGTATATGGCCGCAGCGCTTTTTGTCACTGTATCATGATGTAACATCTTCAAATGTTTTCCAACGAGCAGCCATTACTTCATTTTAATAATTGGTGGAGCTGTATTTTCTAAAAAATAGAGACGTTATCCTTTGTTAACATTATATTTCTATTATCTTAATTCTTAAGCTTGGATTCTTGTGTTGAATGCACATTCAGCAGAGTACTCATTTTGCTTTACTCACCTTTTTTTCTTTTTTAATAATTCTTTAAATTGGAAGTATATTTATAAAGACCATTAGAAAAGGATTCTTTTAAGTAAACAGAAAGTCTACAATGTAATATTACTGGTATTTTTCACCCTTTATATTTTTAATCAATACAGAATGCCTACATATTCAAAATTATTCCTGAAAATGTACATTAAATTAAATAAGTTTTAAATATTAGTAGTCATTTTTAAAATGTTACGTTAGTCTCATGCAAACTGTTACGTTAGTCACAGCTCAAATGTTACGTTAGTCACACTAATTATTTTATATCTACTGATACTAAAATAAATATTTTGCACTTTTTAAGTAAATATGACACAGATGTAAGAAAATAAAAAGTGCTGTTTGGTTCAATCATCTGGTTTAGTTTTTAAGCAGAAAATAGTACATTTTCGTGACTAACGTAACGTAAATATTTTCAGTGAAATAACCAAATTAATTAAAATACATATCTTATAATGTATGCAAAAAGAACAGTCAATTTTATTGGGATCACATCTAATTATTTAGAATAAACATAGTTCTTTTAAAAATTTGCAAAATTTTTTACATTAGACAAGAAAACGTAGACGCATGTTTTTTGCACATACTAAGCCTTTTCTACAACCTCGCACGTTTAGAGCCAGAAGAAATACACCGAATGAAATGTTTGCAAACTGCTACTGGATTTATGTACTAGAAAGTATGCTGAATGAAATGATAGGTCATAATTAAGGCTTTGTGGGAAAAAAAAATTCTGAGGATGTGGTTGACAGTTCTATGGAATGACCCTTTTGAGGAACTTTGGTAATGTTAGAGGGAGAAGAGGTATGAGGGTCATTGTAAAACCGCTATTGTTATATTTCTAATTATGTTAGTAAAAAGACCGTTCGGGAGCTCGCCAACGATTTTTTTTTTGAATTGTAGCTCTAAAAAACGCAGTTTTAAAAGATTTTTGATGGTGTTGGGGGAAGGAGAGATTCTAAGGTCCGACCCAGCAAATTTTCTTAATTTCTAGTTTTAAAAATGCATTTTAGACAACGTTTGGTAATGTAAAGAGAGGTTCAGGGGCGCTCCCCCGGTCCTTTTTTGAAATTGTATCTTTTAAAATGCAATTGCTGATTACGATCTATTATGCTATGGGAAGGGGGGTTCGGGGGCTCTCCCTCGAAATTATAGTAGCAAAAACCGCAGTTTTAAACGATCTTTGGTAATGTTAGGAGGAAGAGAGATACGATGTCAATCCGCGGGATTTTTTTTTTTTTTTTTTGAAAGTGAAATCTTCAGAATACGATTGTAAGACCATCTTTGGTAACGTTAAGGGGACCGGCAATCTTTCCCAATTGAAGCTCCAAAAACGTAATTTTGGTTGACTGCTTGGTTGATGTTAGGAGGAGGAGTTTTCGGAAGCTCTCCTCCGGAAAATTTCCGAAATTTAAGCCACGAAAACAAATTTAAAGACAATCTTTAATTATTTCGGCGAGACAGAGGGGGGGGGGAGCAGAGAAACATTCCTCGGAAATTTTTTGAAGTTAGCTTTAAAACACAGGTTTTAGAACATCTTCGGTAATGTTAGAGAGAGAAGTTTAGTGGTCTTTCTTCGGTAATTTTCGGGGGCGCTTCCATGGAATTTTTTTTGAAATTGAAGCAATAAAAACGAGAGTTTATTGTGGGGGGGGGGGGGGGCTGGGACAACTTCAACTTTTCCGAGATAAAGTGCGAAAAACGAAATTTTTGACAGCTTTTTTATAGCACGCAAGACTTTAAAAAGTTTCGGGGGGGGGTGACCCCTGACTCCCCCCTCTGGCTACGGCCTTGATGATCATGTCGTGCAGAGAGATCACCTGCAACATTTTTAAATGAACGAAGTCGTTCAAATGAACGAATTAAAACGAACGGATCAAAAGAATGAACGATCTTCTGATGAACGGATCCTTAAAAAGAACGACATTGCCCACCTCTAATTCCTTGTAAACCCCGAAATACGTGTAAGCAGTAATCTGCAATTTTCGTGCAATTAAACTTTGTTTTTATCTCATAATTTTCAAGCACGAAGAAATTTATTCAACTTGGTAAATGTATAATCTGGATTTTTAAAAACTTGATTTTTATTTTATTTTTTCAATTTGATAACAAAAACAATCATAATGATAGACAATCATAACATAAATGAAACAATCATAATAATAAATATCACATAATGATAGATTGAACAATTTATTATTAGAAATAGGGTTTAATACTATTCCTATAGTAGAAGTTTTCTTGTAGGATTCCCAGCCATGGATGCTATTGGAATGGGTGAAAATGTGTAGCAAGATTCAGTTTTCAGATCTTTTAACATGTACTTTGAATGGTAAGGCGGAAGATAACTATTTCAGCATTTTCAAAGCCAAATCGATTAATTTCACTGTTTGAAAAATTTTCCGACTTCAGTTATGGAAGTGCTCTAATTAGCTCTCTTAGTATAAAAATATACAGCAAATTTTCTGGCAATTACATTTTATATTCATGTGACGTTGGATCGTCACATGAATCGCTAGTGCCCAGCTACTACCATCGACAAAACCATCTTTGTCAACTTCTGTCTTTGTGTATTCTTTGAGCACATTAAATGAATCATTTTCAGCAGGGGCGGACTGGCCCTAAAATTTTTATGTGGAAAAAATATTTTTGCCGGCCCTACCCAAAAAATCTTGGTTGTATTTTTCCAAACCCAAAAAGTTTCTGGTTGGGTTTTTCATTAAGAACAAGTGTTTTCGAAGACAAAATGTCTTTTAAACCCCCGCACCTCCCCCCCCCCTCCCCCCCCCCCCCCCCCCCCCCGTCTTGTAGTATGGACAACTTTTCTCTGGCTGGTAAAAGAGGCCATTTATTAGTTTGTTTAAAGTCATGCTTTACTTCTTTGTTCGTTTTCAATGTGTGTTGCCCCTGGGTATAGAATATCCTCAATTTTCGGGGGTCCGGGGGTTTCTTCCCCGGATTAAATTTTAAAAAAAGGTGTAAAATTTTGCATTTTGAAGCCTTATAAGGGGTAATTGGAACGAAAAAAGATCAGGAAAAAAGAGGAGAGCAAAACTTTTTTTTATGATTATTTCACTAATTAAGATAATGAAACTTGCTTTTTGTTCGACAAATCAATAACAGCAGTCGACAGTCAGAAAGAGTAAGGGAGGAGAAAAGATAATGCACTGTTACTTGCCCCAACGGGTTGCGGTACAATAAGTGCTTGGTCACCCCTCAAATCCACCAACAAATACAACAATGAATTAAATACGAACCGATCAATAGTGAAAAATGCTTTAAAAGAAGTGGTGTACTGTACAGATTTAAAAAACGGGGAACGAGAGAGTTACATATTACCCATTTTTACTATTCATAATTCAAACACTTGATGAGAAATAAAACGAAGCACACTTTGCTTAGGAGCTTCAAAGACTTATCTAGTTGTTTTCAAGGACTCTAGACTCTATGTGATGTAGTTTTAGACTCCGGTCAGAAAACCACGAGATCTAATCATTTTGTTTAAAAGTCTAATCATTTTTGTTTTCGGTCTCAAAAATGATAATTTCAACATAAACCATTAAGATTCAACAACTCTAACCCTTTCAATTCGAATTTTTACATCACATATTTTTCCAAAATAAATATTTTAATTTTTCAATGGAAAATAAAATATAACAAACAGAAAATTAAACTTGTTTTTTTTTTTTAAATTTACGCTACAACACCCTCAAATTTTAGTAATGAAGCAAATGGTATATTTAAATAGTAAAAATGCCTCTCAATAATTTCTGCTGGTCAGTAAGAGAATTATATTTTGTTGGCTCGAATATAAAATGAATTTAAAATTTTAATTAGAAACTTAAATGGATTGACTGCACTTGTAAGCTCTTAGTTCTATACATATTAATTCCTGCTTTTTATAATAATGAGAAAAAAGGTTTTTGTATTCAGTATACCACAGCATTTGCAGGGGAAAAAAAGCTTGTTTCGAGACTACAAACTGCAATTACGTCTCGAAATTTTCGTGAATTTTCAGACAAAATTTGCTGAACAATTAATTTTTTGGGCGGTCACAGCAACCTCCCGTGACCTCTCATCGGGCGCCTCTGGTTAAATAGCATTCTTTTTTGCATTATTTTACTTTTGTATGCATATGGAAAACACGCAATGATGTGCTTGATATCCAAACTCGTTGTTAAATTTAAAAAAAAAATGAATAATTGAAAAAAAAAGCAGCACTTTTTTCCAAGTTTATATTTGCATTTAATTATAAATATGCATCAAAAGTACCGAAACAATGTTCAAGTTTGAGACCTGTGATAAAATGTAAAATACGTTTTCAATTGTAAAGACTATATCTAAAAGCTTGGTTCGCACTAAAAGTATATGGTTTCTTAATTGCAACACTAAAAAACTGGAGTTCTTATTATCTTTAGTTTAGGGTTATTCTAACACATCCAATAAAATTTAAATTAAAAATTCAGAGAAGAAGAAATAGAGGCGGTATTATATAAAAGTTATTCATAAAAAGCTGCGTACCGCCTACTTCTATTTCTCTTAAATTTTCAATTGGAACTTTATTGACCGCTTCAGAATTTCTCTAAACAAAAAAATATTATGATCAACTGTAATTTTTTAGTGTTTTAATCAAGAAATCATACTTATTTTGTTTCATACTTTTTAGTGCGAATCAAGCTTATAGAAATAGTTTAAAGAAAAAAAAAACATTTTATCTATTTCATTTTTGCGTTTTGAAATTTATTTGAGGTGTGCCTTTTTGAAATTAAAAAATTATTTACTAGTTACCTATCCTTCTTTGGAAAAAAAAAGAAAGAAAATAACGGTATTGACTTTCGTTTGAGTATGAATGAATTGCTCATAAAGTAAGAATAGCTAATATTTACTATTCATCTATATTTTCAATATTGTTCATTTGTATGCTCGAATTTAGAAGCATTTTGAACAAGTAGTGAAAAAAAGCGCTTTTAAAAACATCCACAAATATATTGTTTATTAAGTTCAGCTTTGAAATTAATTTGATAAATTTATTAATATTTCATTCATTCATTATTTTTTGGCAAAAATTAAAAAGCAGAAGTATGATAAATGTTTTTAACAACAATTAAAAACTGGAAGTAAAACGCCGGGTTTATGACGAAGAAAGTAAAATGAAAAATAGCCTTTAATAATAAAAATACCTGAACTAGGCCCCAGAGGAAATGACATACAACCCCCCTCATACACAACCTTTACTCGCAGCGCAGCGAAAAGAATGAGAGGGGGTCAAAACACTCATTAAAAAAAGTCATAAAAGTACTATACGTCATACAAACACAGACACACGCACATATAAATATGAAGATGTTTTATAAGGGGGCCACGGCCGCTGAGAGTCGATGCGGAATTCGTAAAATGTATACTGCTTGGACCGACAAGAGGCCATGTCAGCCAACCTACATGTAGTTTTAAACTAGGCACCCGGCACTTGAAAGGGCCTGGATCGGAATTGGAGTAGCATAAGTTTGATAAGTTTTCTGTGAGAGTGGGCCCGGTGACCAGTCTGACAAGGAGCCTGCCTTGGCACTCGTAACAAGATACGGCAATAATTCGGCAAGAAAAGAGTGACCACTGGATGAGGAAAACCATCTATCAACATCCTCTTCCCCCAATTACAGTTATGACTTACTCTAGAAACACGAGAACGGCCTGCCCAGCTAATTTTTTTTTTTTTTTTTCAAAGAAAAATTGAGGAAAACGATACGTACACGTTGAAAAAAAGAAAACGGCCCAAGTTAGGTGCGGCCCATGTGGAATTTTCCACATCTCCCACATGGCCAGTCCGCCCCTGATTTTCAGTTATATTTTCAGGAAATGTTGCAAAAGCGTATTATTTTTGTTTTGGAAGTCAGAATATTTGGCAGCAGATGACAAATTTACCAAGAATATCTCAGATATCAAAATTTTCTCTTTTAAGGAAGAGACCATGAGTGCCAGCTCTACGTCATAGTATAAGGGCCCAAAATTTTTTGCGTTAGGACATCACAGTTCGCTATTATTTAAGCTGAGTAGCGCTGGCTTTGGAAGGAAACAGGTAGCAAAGGTGCGTAAAATTGCTGCAAAAACTAAACATCATAGATACATTCCATGTCACGAGACCTGGTGGTCCCAATCCAATCATCTCCGATTTGGAGGATATTCTAGAGAGGTAGGTGCAGACATGCCTCTGGAAATTTCGGCAACGAAAGGGCAGACCAACTTGCTAAGCAAGCGACAAGGCTCGATATTGATTTAATCATGGATATTCCTGGGTCTCACTGGAAGTTTTTGGCAAGGGAGAAAACTATCGCAGACTGGAACACGTAGTATATTGCCTCCTCAAATGCACGGTGGACAAGGAGGTTCTTCCCTACTGTTTTTCATCGTCAGCAGTGCAGCTATTTTTCTACAAATTTTAAACTGTCTCAATTTCTCACTGGCCATGGAAATTTTAAAAGTTACTTGTTTAGATTTGGCATTTCGCCAAATTTGCTTTGTGACTGTGGAGTTGGCGAGCAGAGCGCTAAACACGTTCTTCTGCACTGCAGTTTACAAGATGGCCCTAGGACTGTCTTCAGAAAAGGTTTGGCAAATTTTTCCTTATGCTGGCCGCCTGTTTTCTCGGATCTTGTTAAAAGATCCGAGACTTTTGTCATCTTGTCTGATTTTATCAACAGTCTAAACTTTTAAAGTTTCAACTTTTTATGTTTTTTTTTTATACTTACTCTTGTAAGCCTCGTGGCATACTGTGTGGAACACGAGGAGCTTTTAAATTGTATTAAATAAAATAAAAAAAAACTAACCTGTGCACATTTTCAGCTTCTGAGACACTAATCATAAGGACCTATGATACCTCAAAAAGAAAAAAAAAAGTGAGCTCCAAATGAGGGAACCGAGCTAAACATGGCAATTCGTTTCACAAAGTTGATCCGCCATTTTGTAGTCCATTTTTTTTTTATTGATCCTAGATCCTCGGGATTTGGATCTTGGAAGCTGAAAATTTGCATAGGTTAGTTTCAAAGGCATGTCTGCACCTCAAAAAATTTCGTTCGAATCGGAGATGGTCGAGTGGAGACGACGAGGTCACTTGACATGGGATGACTCAGTTTTTGACGAAACTTTTGCTACCTGTTTCCTGCCAAAGCCAGCACTGCTCAGCTTAAATAATAGCGAACCTCTCTTATCTGGGGTGTGATGTGCTTACTCAGAAAAAAATTAGGCTTTTATCCCTTTCAGGGGCGCGTCATTAATTTTTGAGAAATCTTAAGAAAAAAAACCACAAATGGGTTTATTTGATCATCTAGACATAGATTTTTCAGTTAAAAATTTTTTTTCAGAATTTTTTTCACTGGGGGTGGTGTCCCCATTTATTCACACCCCCCACCTGGGGAAGAACAAAAACATGTTTATGCATGTAAAAATGAATTTGAATCTTTTCAAACAATATGATTGACTACCTCAGGAAAAAAGAAGAAAAATGATTCACTCTTTCAGCGCTAATTAAAAATTTTAAAATCTGAAAAAAATTCCAATTTTCGGGGTAAATGAAAAATTAAAAATTTGATGATTTGAACAAGAAATTGAGCCTACGAATTTTTTTTTTTTTTTTTGTTATTCTGCCATCTAATGTTATTCATTGAACTTAAAAGAAGAGGACTCAAGCAATTTTGATTCAAAAAATTCGGAAAAAAGAGAAAAAAAAATTCATAAATTAGTGGTTTCACAGCGCAACCACCGCCCCTGAAAGGGTTATACTATGACGTTGTTCTGATGCTCACGGCCTCTTGCTCTGTAACTTTTTTGAAGTTTTAAAACAACAACTTTGTTTGAAGCATGAAACAATTAGCGAAGTTTATTGAGTTATATTAACAAAAATACGGTTCAACAAGTCAAGTACTTGTGAACTAAAAATATATAAGTTTTCATTTCTGCATAAAATCATTTACATCATTTAGGAAAAAAGCGAAGTTTTTGAATTGGCTACGTACCATCTGGATCAATCCTGCCATCACAGTAGACTGATTTCTTCGACCGGCATTTCTCGAGATCGACGTCGTAGAACGCTCCTTTCGGGCACACGTACACACTCCCTATGCCAAACCAGCACCTGATGAACTTGTTGCAGTACTTGGGATGGGGATGAACACCAGATTTCGCCGGACAGTGATACCTCTCAGAATTGTCATCAATAACAATGTCATTGTCAGGATCCTCGTCCTCTGTAAGATTCAAAATATTTAGTTTATATATCTGAAAAATGGGACAGATAAAGGGCCCGCTTCAGTTAGTGTGATTCACTTTACTTTGTGTGAATTAGCGCCTTAGTTCACTGGGTAACAAAAACGGCAATTCTTACTGTTTTTGGAAGTTGAGTTTGCATCTAGGACTGCAGTTTTAAAATGTGACACAAGGCAGTACCACTGCCTTTTGCCTTCAATCTTCGAGTTGAACCGAACCATTGCTTTAGTCACTCGTCTGGTCAGTGCTGATTCTATATTAGCTACCAGTTTGTTTGGCACTCTTGGCTTCTTTAAGAAGTTTTCCACTTCCAGCTCAGTCAATTACTAAGCCGAGTGATGAGTGCTAATAAGCACGAAACTGCAGTCCCCGGCTGGAATGACTGAGCTGGAGGTGCATTTCATGTATTTCTGCCTTAGCCTTGGCTATAGGGCGGTAACTTACTGAAATTACAAGGCAGGATTTTTTTGTGTGTATGTATTTTGCTAATTTTCTTACACAATTTGTGATTTACACTGAGTAGTCCTCGTCCTGGGAAGAAAAGCTTTACTAACGTCCTTTTGTAGTCTTGACGGGGTGCGATATGACATTTTTTGCATCAAATATCGCTTTCTGATTGGTTGTATATACGAGATAGAAAACATATAAGCACGATATGCTATACGAGTGCACTTACTATAGATGTTTTCTCTTTTCCCACAGTCGACCGAATCCCTGTCCTGTGTACATCCTTCATTGTAGCTGTCATACAGCATTCCTGGTGGACACATCAGCAACTGCGGCTTCTTGTTCTGGCAGTCGTATAATAAATGACAATAATGCTGGTGGGGGTACAGTCCAGTCCACCTGGGGCATCTGAAGTTGATTCCAACTTTGTTTTCTTCGCTGCTGTCTGAAAAATAAACAAATAAGGTAAATGTATATTTAAACTTAAATTTTTTTTTATCATGAACGTTTTGCCAAGAAAAATTTTACATTATTTATCCCTTAGGAAGCAGAATGAGAGTTATTTCCCCTTTTCAGAAGTCTTGGACGCGGGTCTACAGTAAGTTCAAAGCCTCTTTTATAAATTATCGAATAGAAACTTTTCTTTTTCATATTATTTAACTATCAGAGTCTTAATATAAGCAAAGACAAATTAATTATTGTTGAAAAAATTACATTGTGATTATATTTTGAAAGCATCGCAATTGAAGTAGGGGAATGTGGGGCAAAGTGAATAGTAAAGATGAATGAACTTTTTCAAAGTGATCAAATTGAAAACTAGTATTAAAAATTACAGATGATAAAGAAATAACTTTGCATTTTACAATAAAACTTGAATTGTAGCATTTTCTTATTTTTGATATGAATATGGATTTACTAATGTTTTTGTTTATTTATTGAAAATATGTAGTTGGGGAGGAGAGGAAGATTTTCCTTTTCATCTTTTTCACATTGCAATTTTAAAGTCCTGGATCAAAAAGTGCCATGTGAATATCGGCTGTGAGAGTTATTCTTTAATGTTTCATTCAATTCTAAGCACTTTCTAAACTATTTGTTTTGTTTTTACTCTGCAGTGCAGGTTATTGTAATGTTTGCTGAAAATTAACTTAAATGATTTTAAAAAATAATTTTTTTTTTAATTGTTAATAATATATTCATCATAGTTTCTTGTTGAAGGAACACTTAAGAAAAGATTTATAGAAAATATTTTTTCCACCGATTAATCTGAGAAATTTGGCAGATTGCAAATAATCGGCAAAGTGGCCAATGGGGTTGTTTCCTTCAGTCAAAAGTACTACTTTTAGTCACTAAAATTGATAGAATAAGCAAAAAAATTAAAAATAAAATAATGATATCATGGAGCGAGGAAAAACTTTCATTTTCCCAACGCTTAATTTTTAATTATTTTTTTTACTGTCCTATTTTGGAAATTAGGCGTGGTCTTTATGACGTCACAAATGATGTACTTTGCAGCATCTTTCTACCGCGTTTCTACTTTATGATAATCAAGATGCGAATTAAATATTGCGCTCTACGCCTGCTATCAACCATATCGTTACCAACACATATGAGTAAAGACGTGAATTAAATATTGTGATCTGCTAATGACAACAGTGAATGGCGTTTCATCATTTTTGATTTCATCGGCAGAAGCTTAATCGGTGCATCCCAAAAAAGAAATTAAAGGTAAAACTAAACTGGTGCACCTTTTATGTGACAGGAAAACATCTTGCCAGAAAAGCAGTACCGGAACGGTATACCTGCACTAACAAACCCGTGATTTTTGTTTGTGAGTTAAGAAGGATATGTTACACCTAGCTCAATTTTCGAATTCAAACTCAAGAAAAGTTTCGACTTCGTTAACATTTCATGTTTTTTGCATATTACAAGAGAGCAGCAAGTTTTATTCAATGGATTATTATCTAAAATGTGATTCATTTCACTTTAAGAAATCTGTTATGAAAAGTTTTCGAAATTCTACTCGGAGAAAAACGGAAAAAATTGTCTTTTGCCTAGCACGTGATATTTTTTTTTTTAAATAAGAAGAAATGGTTAGTTCGTACTATATTTACATGGGCGCAGTTACATCTTCAAATGGGCAATTCCACGGTAGAAGTCAAATCAGTTGCTGCACAAAAACTCTACAAAAGATATGTCAGACCATGGCCTCACTAGATGGTGCTGGCGCTTAACGGGCCTTGACAATTTTTGACTTTTCTGTGCAAAACTGATGTAGCTCATGCATCCACCAATCAATGTCAACGTTTCAAAGTTTGCTTATTTTTGATTGGACATCGCCCATTTTGATCGCAAGAGGCCCTGAACGGAACCCCTGCTTCCACCAATCAATGGCAACTTAATGGAAACAGGGGTTCCCTGTAGCGCCCTCTTTGTTGCCATGAGTTTCAGCGATTGTTAAATTAAATAGGGCGATGGTCAAACCTTTGTTCCTTTGGCTCAATATCGGACGCATCTTGTGAGAATTGCTACAAGTACGTAAAAATTATGGTAATAAAATTTTTTAGTTGCCACTTTTTTTTATTTAGTCACCACTTGCTAATTTTGATTGTTAACAAAAACAACATCAAGACTGGTGCTTACCAACATTCTTTTGACGTCTACCGCAATCCACGGAGCTTGACTTCATACATTGCAGCTTCTCCGCATCGAACCTGTATCCGTTCACGCAGCGGAAGATGGAAGACTGGGACCCGTCAAAGACATAGAAGTACTGACAGTATCTCTCATGGGGGAGGAATACTGCCCAGTCAGGAATGATGACCCTTTCTCTCTTGTCAGAACTTGGGTCATTGGAAGTCGAGTTGGCACTTTCATAAGGATGAGCAGGGTCGAAAATGGTGGGCGAAAATTCATCATCACCCTCTTCAACACTATTATCTAGAGTTTCAGTTTTCACGTTGGCTGAAAATATAAAACGAAAAGGATTTATAAGTGTGATTATTGATTTATTAGTACTTTCCTTTTTTTTAATTACATCAACTTTTCTCGTTTTTTTTTAAACTATTATATTTCTGTTAAGACATATATATATAGTTAGTTAGTTAGAAATACTTTAAACGGATTCCTCAACAAACATTGTAATCAGTGTGAAAAATTAATTTTAATTTTCCCAGAAAGGACCTATTCTATACATATTATAATCATCAACTGTGAGAGTACAGCAAGAAAATCAAGCAGCGAAAATGACCTGAAATTTAAAGAAATTTACTAATTTTCTAACTATTCGAAAGCGGCGAGGAAAACTTAAAAATATGCTACATGTATTACACAAACATCAAAATCAAAATGGAAATTAAAATTATGCAACTCAGAAAGTTCAAATAGTAAATATTTAAAGGATCGTCGGAGCCACGTTCTTTAAATATTAAAATCATTATTTCTCAATTGTGAAAGGCGTTAATGAAAATCAAGCTCCAGATTTTATTTGAATCAGGGCGGTCATTCCAAGCTCGTCAGCTTGCGAGATCGAGATTTTCGCTCACGTGATCGGTTGTGACGTAAAAATTTCGCAAAGTAACATTTTAATCTACTCGAACGTAGCTTGCGGCTAGGTTCGAGTAGATTAGAATACTACTTTGCAACATTTCTAAGTCACAACCGATCACATGATCGAGAATCTCGATCTCGCAAGCTGACGAGCTTGGAATGACCGCCCAGAACTCTTTATTTGTTTCACTGAAAAGTGTCATAAAAAAACATGTTTTCTTCGTAAGATGTGACACGTGATTCATAATTTAAAATAAAATTTTGCATGAACATATTTCCGCATTTAAAATGCAAGAGAGGAGAGTCCACATGTAGGAAGCTCATTAGAAATTTTCTCATTACATCCATTATAGACCGGAGCATTTCCCACCATTCGAAATTTTAAAAAGCTAAACTGAAGAGAAAAAAAAGATTGGTTTGTCGCAGTGTACCTTTTATTATTCCTGTATTTGTAATAATCTTTTTTTTTTTTTTTTGGCATGGAGTTTTGTTAATCTGATGGAATATATTTTTTATTACTCATGTACTTGTCGAAATACACTTTATTAATTTTTTATTTGTCGAAATGTACATTTTGTGTAGTAAAAGTTTCCAGTTTTAGCCTTATTTCACGGAGGAGACCAAAAATTTGATCACACTATTTCTCGATAAATACTGTATTAGAGTTACAGCAGTTAATGGTTTGAAATCAGCATGTGGGCGTCTATAGGGCCTTGAGGTTTATAAGATAAGCAGATAGATAAAAGTATATAACTGGTTGATAAATTATGCATCTTTGTTTTTAAAAAGAAATCAATCCCACTGCAGCGCTTGTTCTGGTGTTTGTGTAAAATGCTTTTCACCCAAACTCATTATCTTGTAAAAAAGGTTTTAAGCCTTAGTTCAAATCGTTTCTTTTTTTTTTTTTCTTTTTTTACATCTCCAGCATATTTTATCTGTCTTAACATGTTCATTCATACAGCTGCGAAGTCTCCATGCTGAATGATATTATTAAATTAAGCATTAGATGCGTATTATTTTTTGAGACTCAACATTAAGCTATGAATAGTTAAATCAAGCGTTGACTTTTAAAACATCGAAAACATGTGCTTCAGATTTCACCAGGTTTAATACGTCGCTGTATGTTGAAGTAAAGACAGCGGATTTTAATCGGAAACAATTTTTCATTCCTTACACTTAAAAATTCAGGAAAATTTTGCGATAAATAATACTTAGAAACAGAGTGTTTACATTATGGAAAGATTTCGTAACATTTGGAGCAAAGCATATAATTCTCTATTCTCACTCTTCCATTTAACCTCAGTCGGTATAGGGGTTGAAGAACCGACCTGAGACTAGAGTGATCCCAGGTTCGGACCCTGCCCCTTTCACATCGACCTTTTTCATCAAGCGTAACTAGCCACAGCGATCTGGGGTTTTTTACCTTAAAATTTTACACTAAAATAGGATCTTTCGGTTAAAAGTACTAGCAACAAGTACTTTTTATCGTAAAATTCCAGGAAATTTTGTAACGCTGTACTTATTATAATGACCGAGTTTATTTTCATCTGTAACCATCAAACCCAACAAGATTCCTCCTGATTCTATTTTCGATTGCTTAAGACTCACCTGCAAGCAGCAGCAACATCCATATTGTAACAGTAACTTGCTTGAGCGCCGCCATCAATGTGGCTGGCAAAAAGTTTTGAACCGAAAGGAATGGTTATGGTTAATGCTGCTCACTTTGTATCAGTGTCATGTGTGACGTCTCATGGACAAATTTTGTAAAATAACAAACATGAGACGTCACATACCTTCCAATTCACATGTGTCTCATTTCCCATGATGTCCGAGGAGATGTCTGAAGCCTGAGTTGTGGGTCCTCCTGTTGATATCTTAAGTGCATGTTAGAATTTACCACCTGTTGCGATTGCGCAAGGTAGTGATAACTGTTTCCTGGAATCAATGGGTAAAGGATCAGGCTTGAAACCAAATGTACTGTTATTAGGCAAACATGATAAGATTGTTGATTGTGAGAATTAAAAAGGTCAGCAGTTTTGTAAAAAGGACAGATTACAATTCAGATAGGATTCGGAAAGACACATTTAAATTAGTGAAAGTGGCACACCCTCAATGAATATTTAATGGGACTGGGTGCAAAATATGGAGCCCATACTTCCTTCAGAAAGTCTATCGAAGTTTTAAATGCAGGTTACATAGTCTGTTTTCTCTTCATTATTCTTCATCTCTCTCTTCAAAAAATTATACAGCTGTAATATTTTGATTAGCGTAAACTTAGGCTTCGGTCCTTAATGAGGGATACTGGGCAAGAAAAAGAGTTCTCTGTGCTCAATAAGAAATCGAAAGGATGAATTTTACTCATCATAAATATTAGGGACTAATTAAAGATTGTTTTTTGCAATTGGGATTTTTTCTTTCATTGTGATGACTGCACTGGTACTTTTGTAAACAGAGAAGACGGACAAGGTAAAATTTCTAACGATATAAACTTGTTCATTATGCAAAATGCATTGAAACTAAAAATTCAAATGTGTTAAAATAGTATCACGAAACAAAATGCTGCAATTAGTTTTTCACGGGATTTGTTCATTTGTTTTTTTTTTTTACACAAAATGTTACCCCCCCCCCCCTTCCTAACTTTAGAAAAATTCCTCAAATGACAAATTATGAGATTAAATTTAAATCATTCTGCGTAATATTTTGAAACGAGTGAAATGTTTTCAAAAAGTGTCCTTTTTTTTCGAAATTTCGTTCGTGTGTGGGTGTATTTACTTATCAAGCTTGTAAAAAAAGTGACAGGGATAAATAAAGCAACCACAAGTTTGAATATCATTGCCGAAAAACCTTTTAAAGTACAAGTGCTTATTGATGCCAATTTAAAACTTAAACAAACTATATTTTTCATCTCAGCCGCACAATGTAATGAGTAAAAATTTGACAAGCTATTTAATCATTCTCTTTATTTATTGGCAACAAGCAACGATAAAATTAAAAATTTTAAAAACCCCCGACTGAGTCGCAACTGTAGAATCAAGAGGTAAGATTGAAAATCCTTTTAAAAGCCTTACACTATTAAAAATATATTACATGCATTTTATTTGTTAACAAATAGAAACTGGCAATGGATAAAATTTTTTTGCTTTTAATTTCCTTGTCGGCCAACAATGAATTCGCTTATCAATCGCTTTAATAAAGACTTAGCCATTATTAAAATCTGCTTTTAAAAAAACGTTATAATTCGAATTCTGTGAAACATGGAAGTCCAAACATATTCTATCAGACGTGGGAAAAAATTCTTTTAATTTTGGTATTAAATTTTGAAATTTTTGACTGTTTTCATCACAAAAATCGCAAACTACCTTTTAGAGGTTTTTAATGAATATCTTCGTTAATTAATGTCATTCAAAGATGCAACCTAGCTAAGAACACTGCCGATCAACTTTCGTTTAGAACTTTTTTTTTTTTAAATCGGTCCATCCGTTTAGGTGTGTCGGGGGTTAAAAACCAGGACTGACAAGAATTATTAAATATCGGCAATGCTGTCAGTTGAGGCATGTCTGAACTATATGGGACAACTTTGCACCACTATATATTTTTTCGTATACAGCGAACTGCAAGTAAGCCACACATTTGCTTTTTTTTTTTTTTTTATCAAACATATACAACTCTTGCATAGATCGTGAAATAAAAATTATAGTGATCTAAAAAACATCATGACTTGTAGTGGCAGTCCGACACAACTGCAGCTGAACCGTAAAAGACTTAACTGTTTGCGGGAAACGATTTTATATAATTTTGTTATAAAGCATTGCTTTGCTATTAGCCGAAATTACTATCCGGATTTTCATCTATCTCGATTGCCTTTGGTCCCAGTTAGTTCGGATAAACGAAATTCTGTTGTAATGGGGTCGTTTCCAAAATTTTAAAAGCATTTTTTTTTTTTTTTTTTGAAAGAGCGTGCTTAAAAACATAGGATCTGACCATTTTTTAAATAATTTGACTAAGTTTAATAGTTTAAATTTTTTTAATCCGTGCGCTTTTATTGTACGCTTCTGCCGATGACATCACAAATGATGAAATGGCATTTACTGTTTTGCCATTCGAGAACGTAATACTTAATTCGCTTCTTTACTCACGTGTACTGGCAACGGTATGGTTGATAGCAAGCGTGGAGCGCAATGTTTAATTCGTTTCTTGATTATCATAACGTGAAAACATATGCGCTAAAGGACATCACTTGTGACGTCATAAAGACCACGCCTTATTTTCAAAATCGGACATTTAAAAAAAATTCATTAAAAATTAAGCGTTGGAAAAATGAAAGTTTTTTTTTTTTATCGCTCAATTTTTTTTTTTTTTGCTTATTCTATCAATTTCAGTGACTAAAAGTAGTACTTTTGACTGATGGACACCACCCCATTGACTTTTAACGAAATCTCGGAAGACCAATGTTGTTCTTTGCTGGCAAAGGTACGAGTATAATATCAGTTTTCTAGTTTTAGCCTACTTTCCCAGTAAAAGTCAGAAAAGGAAGAAAAATGCATGAAAGAAAGCATAATAAATCTTTAAAATATCGCTAAAAAAAGTCAAAATTGAATAAAGTCCTCATATAATAATAACGAATTCACTGATCGAGTTTCGCTCTGACGTCATCAATAATGAAATTTGCGCCATGGCATGATAATTGGATAATATTTTTTGGTAATGTTTGACATCCAGGAAAATGTTTTATTTTGACCAGGCAGAACTGTATTTGGTAATTTAACAGTTTTACTGGTAAGACTGTCGTTTTAGGAGACTGAAGGAAGTAAAAAGTTGTCAGCAATGAACGCTATCTACTGGAGTTTAGGGTTAATCCACTGCAGTTAGAGAGGGTTATAATGTCAACTATCAGACTATCACCGAACAGGCAACGGCTTCGTTCAAATGTAGAAGCAACTTTCACCCGTCATACCTTGACCGAGACCCCCTTGACGGGCGATTCTCTAGTAATAAAATAAATCTCGAAAAATTAAAAATTGGAAAGCCGAGTATTTAGATGAGGAAACTAGAAAAGAATGCGAAAAATGAGTGTCTAAAAATGAGAACGTATCAACCCACTTTCCCCTGCTAACACGTGACTGAAAAGCATACTTTTTTTTCTCTCTTACAGATCTGTTTTATCAAAAACTAAATAGATTTATCATTCAATTGTTATCTTCGTTTTAATATACATTTCTTGTTCTTTAGCGTGTAATGTTAAGATCAGGAGTGTTCACAATAACAGGTGTTTAGAACACATGATTCCCGCAAGGATACGAAATACGATATCAAAAGCGAGTATGTTTCCATTAAACTTTAAGAGACTTGAGTGGAAAGAATTTCCGCTAAATTGATTTTAATTCGAATGTTTTTAAATATTAATTTAGACATACAGAATCATACATGTGTGTCGTTCATTGTAAAATTGGCATATCTCTTTGTAAATGATTTAACTTTGCTTTCATATCAGGGCCGTCGAGAGCCAAATCCGGCCTCTAGTCAAGAGGGGTGGCCACAGGAGGGAGGGGGGATTAGGCCACAAGTTGCACCATCCAAACTATGGGGCGGGGGAGATTTTAATTTTTTTAATTTATTTAAATTTATTTATTGATTTATTTTTAATTTAAATTATCTATTTTACTCTATTAATATTTCATTTATTTATTTTGTTTAAGTGTGTATGTCATTGGCGAAGTACAAAATTTTTCGAAAAAAAAGTAATAATTAAAAAAATATATAAAAATATTTTTTAAAAAAAATTAATTAAAAAAATGCTAAAAATAAAAAAGAGAAAGAGGGTTGAGAAAAATGGGGATATGGGGTTGTGCCATTGAACTTGTGGGGGGGACCTCTGCTAGTCAATTTTATCACCGGGCCCGACGCCCTTTACCCCCCTTAAAAAAGAAAAAGAAGAAAGAGAAAAAAGAAAGAAAAGGAAGAAAGAAAAAAAATCAATACTGCTTAATTGACTAACAATTTACTCTATTTTAAGTGCCGCAACAGTAAATACCAAAAGAGTAAATTCTAGCAACAAATATAGTTTAAATTCGGGAGTACTACTTGCTAATGAATTGAAAAAGAAAAAATTGCAACACAAAAATTTATACATAAGAACTAACCAAGATATTGAACGAATTTCAAAGCAAACTTCCTCGGTTTTTGTTTTGCGAAATGATTTATAACTTCATTGAAGTTTTTTTTTTTTTTTTTTGCTAAAACTCTGAAACTAGCTGCCGGTTGCAATGTACTTTAGAAGCGCTATTTGTCATTGTCAACCAATTTTAAAATAAGAGTGTGTGATGAAGAGGTAGTATTTTATTAATAATTGATCTTCGTTTATCATGTAAGATGAAAAACTAAACCATGTTAAATCTTTACTAATAATAAAGCTGAAAGTCTCTCTGTCTGTCAGGATCTCTGTGACGCACATAACGCCTAGACCTTCGACCGATTTTCATGAAATTTGACTCAGAATTAGTTTACAGCATGGAGGTGTGCACCTAGAAGCGATTTTTCGAAAACTCGATTTTGTTCTTTCTCTATACCAATTTAAAGAAAATTTTCCCGAGGAAGTTATCACAACGTGGACGAAAAAATTACGGAATTATCAAAACGTGGAACCGTAACATGGGCAAGCAAATGAATATAGCCAATTGGCGAGAAATTCATCATGCATTATTTGTTAATATACAGGCGAGCCAAATGACCTTTTCATTTTCTACTACGGGCAAAGCCGTGCGGGTACCACTAGTTTAAAATAAAATGTCTTTTTACAATGCTATGTCTAGCGTCTGAAGAATCTTCGATCTAGCTTTCTTTTATTAATGAGCAAAATTATGAAGAGTTCATTTTTAAAACTATTGAGTTTATTTTAGAGTGATAGGCAGGGGGATAGGAAAAATACATTGCGACGAGCCCCCAAAAGTGTAAACATGCCACCGACGTCAGTAATACATACTATTCTCAATTCAATACCCTCTCATGCTTTCTTAAAGCCCTTGCATAATAAGTTTCCCTTCAAAATTTAGCACAAGGTAAATAAACAAGCATTCCTTTAACCAACTTGAAAGTTTGTTGATAAAAGTTTTTATTTTAATGCAAAGTATCAGTGCTTACTTATTTATTGATATTCAAACACGTAATTTTTCAAAAAAATAAAAACGAGTCTATTTCTGAAATCATCCATCTTCAGAGTTGCGTTCACCTAAAAAATGAACGACCGTTCTTTTGAAAGGTGAGCAGTTTGGAACATTGTATTGATGCATTTGCGATAAAATCGCGTTGTTGTTTTTTTTTTTTTTTTTTTCATTGCAATAAGAATCATCTTTTAAATTTTTAACTCTCAATTAATCGCAAGTCTCATTTTTCTCAATACAATATAATGCATTCATTTTGAACCATTTTTACTTTCTGCTTTAAGAATTATTTTTCTTTAACTGTTGTAGTTCTTTTGCATTTTCCAATGTGTCCATTAGTAATATTTTGTGCAACATATTAACATTACTAACAAAATGTTTGGACTTTCCACTTCTTTTCCCACTTACCTGTTAAAAACCTTCTCACGCTTTCTGCCGCCAAACTATTTTTAAAAATTTCTTCCATCGCTTTTCTGGCGATGCTTTTGTCTTCTATATATGAGGCAGTGAGAAGCAAAAGAATGTAAGTGGCAAAATTAAATATTTGGAGATAACCAATACAAATAGTAGGTGAACCTCTCTTCTGTCTTCGGGCAAGAGAAAGAACTAGTAGTCCTGGTAGGTGTTGCTGTACAGCATGATTTAGAAAAACTTTTCAATGAAAGTCTACCTAGGATCTGATCTTTAAACGCGTTTTACTCAAAACTTGAAAATATCCACTTGCATCCCTTTGCCTCTCAGTGCCTCATATAACATCTCCATTAACTACCATCTGGTACTAATTTGGCTTTCTTTTTAACTAGCTTGGTAATTTCTAAGTATCAGTTTAACATTCAGTATATTGATGGGGTTTATTACCTTTTTATTACCTATGATTTTCCTTATTTTAATACTTGCTGCGGTTTTTTTTTTTTTTTTTTTGTGTATTATTCCATGGGTATTAAGGATAATTTTGAAGATCCTTAATGTTCATGTGAGTCCTGTTTTTTTAATTAAATTCCGGTACCCAGTCTGAGTTACTGATATTACTGTAGTTACTTTTTTCGTTATGTGTGACCTATTGGTATATATACAACATCATCTGAACCTGAATAAAATATTTTTAATTAATATTATAGGCATATTTTCTTACTTTTGGGCAATTTTATTCGGGTTTTTTCCCCCATCTTTATTTTTATCTTCTTCCTTACTAATAATGAAGCTGTAAGTCTCTCTATCTGGATCTCTGTCTGTCAGGATCTCTGTGATGCACGTAGCGCCCAGACCGTTCGGCCGATTTTCATGAAACTTGGCACAAAATTAGTTTGTAGCATGGGGGTGTGCACCTCGGAGCGATTTTTTAAAAATTCGATTTTGTTCTTTTTCTATTCCAATTTTAAGAACATTTTCCCGAGCAAAATTATCATAAGATGGACGAGTAAATTGCCAAGTTATCACAACGTGGAATCGTTACATGGGTAAGCCAATTGACGAGAAATTCGTCATACATTATTTGCAAATATACAGACGAACCAAAAGACCTTTTAATTTTTTACTACAGGCAAAGCCGTGCGGGTGCCACTAGTAGGGAATATTATCGATCTAACGAAACGTTCCGAATGTACGTGAGCATGTCTTGCAGAACAGCAACATTTTTAAATGAACAAATTCGCTCAAATTAACGAGTTCGGTGAACGAGTCAAAAGAATGAACGATCCACTGATGAACGGATCTTGTCTTGCAGAACAGCAGCATTTTTAAACGAACAAATTCGTTCAAATAAACGGGTTCGGTGAACGGGTCAAAAGAATGAACGATACAGTGATGAACGGAACGTTAAAATGAACGGCATTGCCCGTAGTGCCCCTGTAGTTTGAAGTGCATATAGCTAATGCAATGCGTCCACTCGTTTTCTGATGTTGCTTTTGTAGATCCCACAATATGAGGTATCTCGTGTAAACAAACCTTTTACGAATGTTTTCGAAAATTTAAATCCATAGCCAATATCTTTGTTTTAAGCTTTCCAAGTATCCTAGTCCCAGAATCCTGAGTTTTATTGGTTCCTTAGCTTTATTTTTTCCCTTTTTTTAATCGTCTCAATTTTAGGTGACAAAATCAGAAGCTACCCCATATTCGGTGCTTTTACATTTCATATAGCATTTTATACAACAAAATACAAACACAAATGTGACGACCAGCAACAGGCTTTTGGCCCAGCTAGGCTGGTCCTAATCAATTTATTAGTCCCCTATGAATGTCAATGGCCCTCTTAAAGCTATCCACCCCCTTGCTCGTTATCACCTCTTCCGGTAAGCTGTTCCAAGTGCCCAAAACCCTACTAAAGTGGTAGTTTTTGAACAGCTTAAAACAATGACCCCTCGTCCTGCTTTCGGTGCAAAAATTTAATCCATTGACATCATTCATTTTGATAAATTTAAACAACTGAATCATGTCCCATCTGATCCTCCTTTGCTCCAGGCTATGCATATTAAGCTTATTAAGTCTGGTATCATAATCTAAATCTGAAAGTCCTCTTACTAGTCTAGTTACCCTTCTTTGAACCCTTTCCAATACACAAATATCTTTCCTCAGATAAGGCAACCAAAACTGCACTATATAAGATAAAAATACATGCTTGAGCTTCAAACTTTTGAAAAACGTATACAGTCGAGTCCCGACTTACGCGAGGGATGCGTTCCAAGACCCCTCGCGTAAGTTGAAATTTCGCGTTGTGGAAAAGGGTATGTGTAAAAACGTTTATAAACATACCCAATTATTTTATACACTTGTAAATGCCACCTCAAACAGTTAAAAACTACAGTAAACTCCCGATTATCGGCGGTTGGATTATTCGCGGTTCGGATTATCCGCGGGGCTTTTAACATTTTTTTTTCAACGGTGGTAATTTACGATTTGTTATTGCATGTTTTTAGCTTTTTCATACATTTTTTTGAATTAATGTTACTGTTTTTCCTATAACTTTTATGTATGTGTGATTTTTATTCCTATTTTTCAGCTATAGTAAATTCGGATCATCCGCGGTTTCGCTTATCCGCGGTTACCGTGCCATTCTAATCCGCGGATAATCGGGAGTTTACTGTATTTCTTAACTATACATTACTGTTTCTTACAAAAAAAAATGAATTTTTATTCATAATTTAAATTTAAAAAAAAACTGTTTTATTCAACATAAAATACTGCTACGATGTACAAAAAAAAATGAATTTTTATTCGTATTTTAAATTTAAAAAAAACTGTTTTATTCAACATAAAATACTGCTACGATGTACAAAAAAAAAAAAAAAAAAAAAGATTAATCGGAAGAAAGACATAAAACAAACCAAAATGATACGTATAGTCTGTAGTAAGAAAAACAAATGCTCGATGGTTTTATACTGTACAGAAGATCCAGTAATGATATTTGTAATTTAAAAAGATGAAGATGATTTGTGCTGCGTGATCAAACTGTTACTTATATATTTTTAAATACACAATATAGTTGTTTCACTAGTTCTTTTATAACGTTTCTACATGGCAACAACCCTCTTCCTGGTTTCTTAAGATTCACAATACAAGAGCAGCTTCCATTTTCATAATTTTTGGTGAACTTTTACGGATTTCCTTTTCTTGACTTTTAATTGTACATATGGACGATTCACTCATACCTAACTGTCGTGCTATCTTCGACGCATTTTATAGTTGTTCAAGCACATAATCTTTAGCTTTTCTTTAATTGACAGAAACTTTCTCTTTTCCTTTCGATCTTTTTCCTTTCGATCGAATCAAGATGAAACATCGCTCTTAGGTATCATTATATTTGAACAACTTTCACATTTAGAATAAAAACAAAAATGGAAAATGAAGAGTAGTTATTTCCATAAGCGATGTATCTGACTAGTACGGTGCGGGAACTTCTGCTCTCAGTGATGCTACAGGGATGAAAGTCCATTCACGAAAAAAAAAAATAGTAGTCATTAACAAAGCCGATACTTACAGACCGCAAATCCTTTCCGAAAATTTTCGGGTTGTGGACGAGAAATTCGCGTTATATCTAAAATTCTTTATTGGTGAAAAAATTCGCGTTATAGCCATTTCGCGTAAGTCGGATCGCGTTGTAGCGGGAGTCGACTGTACTACATGTTTGTCTTCTCCCTACTCATTGTTTTAGAATTGGTGTAACTTTTCATTGCGATAGTTTCAAACTTTTAGGGTTCTTAATGCTTCCTGTACTGGCGCAAAAAAATATTTTCTCCTTTTAAAAATTTTTTACTGAAATTCCAATTTTCGTAAGTTTTTTTTATTTATTTGAGATTCACTGATGTTCCTAAATGAATTTGAGTTTCTATTTTTCCACAACTTTTTTCCGAATCTTTGAAAAAATATTTTCGAAGTTTAAAATTTGTGTATTATTAAAAAGTTATATATTTTTTACTTTCTTGAGCCGACTCCCCCTCAGTGTTGTGCCCCCCCCCTGCATTGTGGGCATGTAGAGCCGGGTCTTATCAAAGTTATGAAAAGTTCATTTTTAAAAACTATTGCTCTTTATTTTAGAGTAATAGACAGGAGATGGGAAAAATACATTGAGACGGGCCCCCAAGCGTTTAAACATGCCACTGACGTCAGTAACACAGTTCTCAATTCAACAACCACTCATGCTTTCTTACGATCCTTCTTTTTGGAGGAGGGTGAGGTGAATCTACATGCATATACTAATACAAAATGTTGCATGCACGGAATGCTCAGTGTTTATTTCACAACGTAACTGTAGTCTCTGAATGGCACAATCAGGCTGTTGGTATATTGCGTGTATTCGTGAAGTTGTATTTAGCAAACTGCCATAAAATGAACAAGTATCTGGTGTATAAAATTTAAATAGAGAATAAAATTTTTTATTGTAACAGAAAACATTTTCGTGATTGAGGAAAACGCATATTTTACTTATTAATCAAGTTCATTATTATTTTCTGATTGCCGTTTCTTCTCTCTATCCACTCTCACTTTCTTTGACTTCCGCATGTTCCATCATTACGAAGTATAATTTTAAAATCACTTCGAAACATAAAGCTTCGCTCTCTGTGGGGGGAATGGAGTCTTCTGTTCCTTAGCGACCGTTGCTAAGCAACTCCTCCGCTCTGTGTCTTCCCCTGGTGTCTGAGGTAGGACTGTCTGAGCACGAATCAGACATTCGATTTCTATCGAATTCCGTAATCGAACGAATTCGGAAAGAAATCTGAATCTCGCTGTGCGCTGAAATGGACACAATATGCTTCGTTCTTTTGTAAGAAGAGCCCCGTTTCGTTCCACGGTCGCATTCGAAGGATGATTCCACGTTTGCTGAGATGTAAAATATGAAAACCGTCTGCATTGCAGGCGGTTTTCACCCCTTGTTCCCACCTGGACTCTACCAGCTGTGTGTCCACAGAAGCATATGGAGGAAGGTGACTCTTGTTGCTATGATGAGGCTTCTGGAACAAGATTTGTGGTAAGATTTTTTGACAATCGAAGACGAAATGATTTCTTTCAGTGAGAATAAAATTTTTTGATGGTATCAAAACAATTAGATATGCATCGGAAATGTATCTGCGAAATAATTTGAAAATGATTTTCAAAATTTCTTGATTCTGAAAACGTAGAGTTTGATGAGCAGTGCCTTTTTAAGTAGAGGATAAAAGAATCGTTTTGTGAAAATTCATCACAAGAAATCTTATCAGCCAGTTAAAAGACGTTATTTTTAATCTGTTCATATACTTCATGTTAAAAACAAAATAACGAACTCAATCTCTATAAAAATAACGTTGTGATTTTTTACTTGCATGACCATCGCAAAGAATACGAGTAAATAATTATTATAACAAAAATAATTATATCCGCTATATTCATATTTTGAGGACAATGACTATTTATAAATCAAGTTGTATGTGGAAAAAGGATGGGCAGTGAAATAAAAGGGTCAACATTCTATATTTTCATGTGGAAGTGTCTCATATAAAGTGCATCCGTTGTAACGCTCTGCTACATTTGTGAAGTTTCGCCTTTTGTGGAACGTCCGGTGCTGGCTGGACTCTGGAAAAACTGGAAACCATAACGTTCTGAGCTCGTCTGATAAATTCTAATTTGCCTCTCAGTGGTATAAAGTCTAGTTTGGGTAAGGCATGCTTAGTATAAATTCTTGAGCTCGCTTGCCATTTTTTGTAACAAGCAGCAATGATGAATTTATGTTATTTACCACTAAGTACGAAAGCTATCATCAGATTCATTAAAAAATTTCTTTTGTTTTGAAAACTGTATGCTGAGGTTTCCTGTGTTTTATTGTTGATTCAATAGCATTTTGAACTATAGGATAAATATTTAAATTATATGCTAAAGGAAAATGCTGTAGCAAAAGTTAGCATTTAAAAGCAGCATGAAAAAACTGGTAAAAATTAAAGGAAATGAAAAAAGTATGGATTGTGATTTAAATGTGACGCTTATGCAATGTTTTGTGATAGTAAAAATAAACACCAGAGCTATGGATTGCGATGTATCTCGTATATAGTGCGTACAACAATTCAATATAATTGAAGGTTAGATTTAGAGCACAAAGCGTTTAAGCGGAAGTACTTTCAAATATAGTTATATGAATATGTCCATCCAGCAATTTCATCTTGCTAGTTAAATGTATGTTTTTCTTCTTGTTGAACACGTGATAGTTTATTAATGGCATTGAAATTTATAAATATTGATCACTTGCCGAATTAATGAAGATAAACTTCACAATGCAAATCCTATAAAAGATTGTGTTGTAAATGAGGAATTTTCAGAGTTAGGAGGGGAATTTAACAGAGTTAACTTCGTAATTCTTCATTATTTTGACCTGTTTTCATCCCTCTGTCTCATCATACATTTGAACATTGGAAATATTTATTCTCTGTGATATGTATTGATATAGTGAACTGAATAAAAATCATAAGTATCTGCCTTAATCAAGATACATCTGTTATGAAGATTCTGAAATTCAACATTTAAAGAGAAGTTATTTTTAAATTTTATTGTGTGTTCTAAATATATTGTTGACAACACTGTCTTCTCTACTGTTTAGAAAATGATGAGAAGTAGCTCCAGTCTTTCGCAACATTTACACTCACAAATGCTACCCTGTGTATCTGAACCAAAAGTCTGTAGTTTGTTCGAAGCATGGCCTAACGTTCTAGAGATCCAAAACTTTTAAGGCAACTTTACCCGCATATCGAGCTTGCTCCAGAATGGGATCCACAGTTGGTAAAGGTGCTTCTCTCCTGGAAAGTTTGCCTCCTAATCATACGTTACATGTCGTAATGCTGGGCCTGGACTCGGCCGGTAAGACCACAGCGTTGTACAGATTGAAATTCGACCAGTTTCTCAACACAGTACCCACAATCGGCTTCAACTGCGAAAAGATTCGGGGTACCACAGGCAAAGCCAAGGGCACGAGCTTCCTCATTTGGGACGTTGGAGGTCAAGATAAACTGCGACCTCTCTGGAGGTCATACACGAGGTGCACGGATGGCATCGTTTTTGTCTTGGACAGCGTGGATGATGAGAGGCTTGAAGAAGCCCGCATGGAACTTATCCGGGTTGCCAGGGCTCCCGAAAACCTAGGAGTGCCAATCCTGGTCTTGGCCAACAAACAAGATCTTCCAGGTGCCAAAGACCCTCACGAGATCGAGAGGATACTTGGGCTTGGCTCGGCCCACTTGTGGCACGTGCAACCTGCCTGTGCCATCGTTGGAGATGGCCTGGAAGAAGGACTTGAAATTTTATACGAGATGATTCTGAAGAGACGACGTCAGCTGAAGCAGGCGAAGAAGAAATTTACTTGAGTGTGATCTTTGTCTACTCTAGCCCCTCGTGATTCTTGCAGCCTAATTCCCCGTGAGAATTGTTGACACCCTAGATAACCAAGTGCACCTATAATAATGCAGTTTTGCATTCCCGAAAGGTATGTTGTAAAGCTGATATAGTTAAATGCAACAAAATCATATACTTTTTCTTTTTGAATCCATTACTTAAATTATCCACTAGTAAAAGCAGTTCAATCACATGAAGTTTCAAAATGTATGTATATATTTTATATTAACTGATTACAAGTCTGATTTGGAACGGTTATAGTTAGGACTAAGGGATCGAAACAAAATATTTTTCACCGATTAATTCGTCTGATGTCCTAGCAACTGCCCTTAAAGAAATTTATGCAATACGAGCCAAAACATATATTCGGTGATTATTGTAAGCAATGCGCAATCATGTGACGTATAGTCACACTCGGAAATCACCTTATGCTTTAAATTTTATTTACTTTTCTTTCTTCTTCTTCTTCCAATAGTTGTTTCTTCAATATTTAAAACAAAATTATACTGCTTTCACGTATCATTAGGTTTTCTTTTTTTTCATAAAATTTTTATTTTTGTGTTCATTTTGCTGGATTGTGATTCACTTTTGCTCTATTGCGTTGCATTCAGTAGCGTAGCCAAAAGAGAAGTTTTAAGAGTTTTCTGAAATGTTGTACCGCATCTTTCCACGAAACATACCCTATCAATATCTTTCTTTTCTTCTGTCAGAAGTTAGATCATAGGCCTGTTGATAGTATCTAAAACTGAAAGCATTTATACATTTGCTGTTCACTTGAGTGCAAAATGAAGCTTTAGTATAAGCTTTTACGCCCATTTTATATGTTTCTTTGGACTCGTTGCTATAGTATGCTTTAAATTTTACTTAAAATTAAACCATTTGCTCATATGTTAATTCGTTCTAATAGTAGTAAAACATTTTTTAAACTAAAGATAGAAGCGGTGATTTTCTCACACCTGACCTCCAATTATTTATTTACAATTCAAAACATAGGTGTTTTCGAAATGGTTTGTGGATGCTGAAATATTTATGAAATTTAAAAATTCATTAGAACTTAAGTAATTTTTAATTTCACCGATGCAGCAATTACAAAATAATAAATAAATAAATAAGTGAATAATATAAAACCCCCCACTGATGCAATTTTTGGTTGCGCTTCTGAATGCAAATAAATTTCTCGTAACCACCTAAAATTTAGCAGCACTACACATTAAGGTTCAAAAGTTAATTATTTCACTGTCCTTTTCGAAATGAAATATTCCGCCCTCAATATTTAATATTCATTCGCAAATGAATTTTCTATTTTGCCTAAATTATATTTTATTACAACTCCAAAAAATATATAAATATGTAAAAATATATGGATAAAAGATAGGGAATATATTTAAAAATTCAGAAATATAAGAGTTATTGTATATGTATAATTTCAAGTATATCGATCGTAAACGATCAATAGTGAGATCCTGTTGACTATTTTATGCAATGATCGTTTTGTTGAAACAGCGAACTAGTACTAGTTTCAAAAACTAAAAATTATGTGAAAGAATTGAAAAGGAAAATTGTCACGTGTCTTCCTGATCAAAAGGAAACTGATTTTTCATCATGTAATGTGACGTTTACTGTAAGTGTTTATTTTATTATCAGTGACCGCCTCTTAGCAAATTCATTTATTAATTGAAACAAAATTAGAGTTTTCGTCATCAAAAATTCTAAGGTCAAATAAATGAACCTTCGTTGCTGTAGAACATGGAACTATGACTTTAAATCACGAAATACACCGCCAGCTCAATCATTCAAGCCGAAGACTGCAGTTTCGTGCTTATTAGCACTCGTCAGCCCGGCATAGGACTGACTAAGTGACTGAACTGGAGATGGAAAACCTCTTAAGGAAGCCAGGAGTGCCAAACAAACTTGTAGCTAATATAAAATTAGAACTGGCCAGCCGAGTGACCGAAGCAATGGTTCGGTTCAACTCGAAAATTGAAGCCAAGGCTTCCTTAAGAGGTTTTCCATCTCCAGCTCAGTCACTTCCTATGCCGGGCTGACGAGTGCTAATAAGCACGAAACTGCAGTCCTCGGCTGGAATGACTGAGCTGGCGGTGTATTTCATGTATTTCTGCCATAGCCCTGGAGGGCGGTAACTTACTGAATATGGTTTTGATTACAATTATGAAGAATCTATGGCAAGCGTGTTATAAGCACGCCCTCTTAATACTAAATGCCTATCGCATTCGCCTGCAAAAGTATAATTCTGTTAACGCCCGCGCTGCTTTCCGGTACAGAGGGCAACGCTACCTGGCGGCATTCCAACAAAAGACGTTACTATGGCGATCGATCCAAAAAATTCAAATCAAGTTGTTAATTGGTTAATTTCAAAATTCAAATTTAGAAATTAACCAATTGTGTTCTTTTCTATTAATTTGTAATACCTTCAATAGGTGGCAGTTGCCTCTGTACCAAAATTGACCTATCCTGTTCCCTCGATTTGGTTTCACTTTTTCTCTCTGTTAAAAGGTAGAAAGCGACAAGCATTTAGTATTAAGGGGTCGTTGGTTATAAGTGATCCAAATCCGGCGGCGTATGTAAAGGTAAGATTTGGGGCTACCCCACTAAACTCATCCCCCCTCCCTCTGATAAGCCCTAATCGCCGCCATTGACTGGCTCTATAACATTTCTTATTAATGGAATCTGCTTTTTTCTGTCAGCAGAAACTTGAAGGTGTCCTTCACTATGTGCAACAAACTGGCATTTCTACCAAAAGTAATCTCAAAAATACGCTCAGTTTACTTCATCTATTTCGTAAAAGAGCAGTTACCAATAAGTGGTTCACAAACAAAATAAAGAGGTGTTGAGAGATTAACACTGGAAGATTTTCCTAAGTGGCGGTTGCTGTTTTTAGTGGAGATTGTCAACACTTGAAATAGTTTTATTTAGGAATGAAAATTTCATCTCATTATTATTTTTGAGAAAGATTGGAATTTCTCTAGCTCTTCGGGGAAAGGTGGATCTCGATGTCCTATTTTTTTACTTATTCTGTTTCATCTAATTTTTGGCAATGAATTGAATACAGCGGAAATTAACAACATCCTGAACAGTGCAAATAATATAACTAAAATCTAAGTTACGATTTCGAAAAACTTCCTCGTTTGCTAACTTTTTCTTTTCCTTTTTATGTTTGAAAATTTTGGCTTAGCTGAATAAAGCTACATTAATTTAATGCCGTGGAAAGTTACGTCTGTAATACATGTAACGCTATATCGACTAAAGCCCTGGTTTCCTAGAAGCGAATCGCCGATCTTCGACGTCGCTCCTCGCCGTGAGGCTGAAATCAAAGTCAAGTGGATTCCGGTGTGGCCATTCACGACATCGATTTAGCTCGGGCGCGCATGCGCAGAAGAATCATGTTTTCGCCTCGGCGAGGAGCGACGCCGACGATCGGAGTGTTCGCTCCCAGGAAACCAAGGCTTAAGGTACTTCCACACGTACGAGCAAATTTCGTTGTACGACTACACCACCACTTATTGTTGCAAAGGGCGGCTATATTCAAAGAATTGTTATTTAGTTTTCCGGCTGATAGCACCTCTAGCAGTGATAGTTTGAACTATTTGAACGCATTGCATTTTTCTAAATTTATTGGTTTTCTAATGAAAATACTGCAAATGGCACGACGCATTTTTGTCTCAAACTTTGTTGGTCTTATTCACGTTCAAGATAGGTCACTCATTTTTTTCCCACACTGTAAATTATCGCTTTTCAAATTGCTTTAAGAAGTTCACTTCTAAATTTTTTCTGTCCTTTCTTTTCTTTTGTTTTTACGTTGCTTTTTCCTCCTACCTTTATCTGAGCTGTAATTTGTTACTAAATTAAAGCAGCTTTTTTCAACTAAGCCAAAAATAGTGTAAAAGGAATATAGAGGGAAAATCCGGAACGTATTGAAAATAATAGCACTGCGGAATATTTTAAACGCGCCTTAATAATATGTATAGTGTTTTCCAAGTGTACACAATGTTCGTTTTGAACTATGTAAAAGGAAACAAGAACAATAATAGGAATCCCTCGTATATCTGTTAAAGTTTCTCCAGGATATTGAATTTTGCCTCATTTGAAGATCCACTATCCCCATGTGTATCAAATGGAATCATTGCCGAATTAATTACTTGATAGCTCTGCGTCAGTTTTCAATACCAATACTGTTACTATAGAATTCCACATAAATTGAATAAGTAGGCATCTATTGAATTTCTTTCTAAAGAATAGCCATAGCACCAGACCATTCTCCATAGAAAATAGAACGGAAAATCTTTACAAAAATGCCAAACCGTTCCCTATATAGCGTATAAATAAATACCGTGTTATACAGATTCCTTATAGATACATATTTTGCAGAGGTAGCAAATAAATTGTCTCTACATATCATGGACTGCCATCTTTAATCAAGTCCTATTCCTTGATTTTAAATACAGTGAAGCACCGTTTATACGTTTCTCTTTTATACGTTTGTATCAATTATACGTTTTTAAAATTGGTCCCTGCAGTCTAATACACATTAACCTATACCTATTATACGTGTTTTCATTTGTACGCTTTTTTAGTACAGTCCCTTCAGAAACGTATAAACGGTGCTTCACTGTACTAGGAAGCGAAAGAAACATCCCTCATAGACCATATAAATTAATACTCTATAACTGGCACACTCCATAACCGCCTTGGACCAGCGTTGGGATTTGAAAGGAAGTTTCTTGATATTGAAGAAGCAGACAGTAAACTTACGTCATAGCCTTCAATAGATAATCTACCCCAATATTTTCTATAAAATTCTAGACATTCTTCATAGATTCTATGGATGTTATAATTAGAACTCAACGGACTCAATAGACTTAATGTACCAGAGACACTCTCTCGTTCAACAAGATTTTTTTTCCATAGACTCTATAAATAACTCAACAGCAGAACACATATTTACAATAGGACACTCACCATATGTCTATGCATTCATATCATATCATAGAATTCACATCCAATTTCACGAACTATCTCGTTATACTTCACCGATACGAGTGTTACCTAAATGTTCCATCGTTTTATACATCCATAGACACTCTATAAACTGCAATGCTTTCTTCATAGACTTAGTGAACAAACCTCACTTTCAGTGCCGGCTCGTGGGAGGGGCCAGAGGGGCCCCGTCACTTTTTTCAGACAGTTATTTATAACTTTTTATTTATTCCCCCACCCCCCTTTTTTTGTGCGTACGTGCTTTAAACTAAAAAAAATGGATTGTACCGTATTTTCCTTTGTATAATCTGCGGATTATCTTCTTAAAACTATTTTTTTTTTAAATCTCCTTTATTTTTCAAGAACCAGGGGGGGGGGGGGTGCGGGAGCAACCATGATCTGGCCCCCTCACTTTTTTCAAGGCACGAGCCGCCAATAGGTTATTTTCATATACTCTATGGATAGTTTATTCAAGTAATAAAGCCAATATAAAAATATCAATGCCTACATACTCTGGTAGACTACGGTATTTCTCAAAATAATACTCCCAAAGGAGTTTGATTGTTAATTCGGCAATGATTGCAATGCATTTTTCAGCCAGAAATATACAACTGCTTATTTTTTTCGTGATTGTTGAAACCAGTGGTTCCAAGTAGTAATCCAGGAACGACTAGAGTAAACAAAAATTTCTCCTGACCAGATTTTTTTTTTTTTTTAAGCGGGCAAAATGTGTAAGCAAATTTTATTTTTCCCATTTCAAGTAGAATGGGGTCGTTTCCAAAATTTTAAAAGCATTTTTTCTGAAAGAGCATGCTTAAAAACATAGGATCTGACCATTTTTTAAATAATTTGTTTAAGGTTAATATTTTTAAAAAATTACTTAAATCGGTGCGCTTTCATTGTTTACACTTCTGTCGTGTGACATCACAAATGATGAAATACCATTCAATGTTGCCATTCACAGAACAAAATATTTAATTCGCATCTTTACTCACGTGTATTGGCAACGATATGGTTGATAGCAAGCGTAGAGCGCAATTTTTATTCGCTGCTTGATTATCATAACGTGGAAACGTAGTAGAAAGATGCGCCAAAGAGCATCATTTGTGACGTCATAAAGACCACGCCTTGTTTGAAAAATCGGACATTTAAAAAAATTAATTTAAAAAAAACTGTTGGGATAATGAAAGTATTTTCTGGGTTCATGTAATTTTTTTTTGCTCATTCGATCCATTTTAATGACTAAAAGTAGTAATTTTGACTGAAGAAAACCACCCTATTCTTGAATTTCCGCTGCAGTTACTCCAATTACATAAAATATTTTGCAACAGATTAAAAATTTTGAACGTAGATTCTACACTATTACAACAATTTATGCTTTGGGAGGCAGTTTTCTAAATATTGCTAATGAAAAAAATTCACTCTCTCCATCTATATTTTTTAAAAGTGTTATATAACCAAATGGGAGCATCGGGATTCGTGAAAGGCTGGTTCTATGAGTTAAAATACGTCATTATAATGGCTAAACAAAACCTATTTTTGGGATGTGAAAAATATATAAGTATCATATGAAAAAGTAAACTAAACTCACCAACACTTTTTTAAATTATATTGCATTTAAAGTGCTGAAGTCCGAAAGAAAAACATTCTTGGGCCGTATCTTTTAGATAGCTGACGAATCTTGTTGGGTTCAAAATGCCTAGTTAACATTACTTGTGCCACCATGAAATAAAAAAGTTTTTTGATTTCATTCTTTTATTTATTTAATTTTTTATTTAAAGTGGTTTTAAACTGATGTACATTAAATTCGTGCTATTTTTACAACAATGAACCAAGTATTTTGGGGGACGTTCCCCCACCCCCTCAGCACTGGCGATAATTGAAAAATAAAAATATGTATGCAATGACTCATGAGAGTCGAAAATATATTTGCACTTCTCCTTATTCTAGTTAAAAATTTAGAAGGAAAGTTTCCTGGTGAAAAAAATTGATTTCGATTGGGAATTCTGGTTTTAAAGTGCAGAAAAAAAGAAGAGCTTGAGAACTGCTGGTTACAAACAATCACGATTAAAGCATATATATACACATAATGTCCAAAGTTTTTAAAGTGAAAAGCTAAAATGAAAACCAGATAGCATCATATTCCAGTGACTTTTACTTTAATTCAGTGACAATAATCACTTTTGTTATAGTTTCATTGAAGGGCTTATCCAGCTCAAAATGGACGGGGGGGGGGGACAGGTTTATCATTTAGGCGGTCAGGGTGGTCAATCACTCGATCCCTCCCCTCCTAATTCCTCCCAGTTGAAAAATTCTGAAATGACAGGCCTGGGAAAGGCATTTTTCTAAATTTTAACTTTCTCATGATGTATGATGAGGGGGGTGTTGTGTAATGACACAGGTTTCGCAAAACAAAGAACACTTTTTTGTGGAAAGTTTAAAAGAAGGAATTGTTTTTGGTGATGTATTACCTAGCGTTACCTTCATGGCGTCATTGTGATGGTAACTCAACTAAACACCAGTTTACTTTCCCTTTTCAATACACTCCCACAGAAGAAATATACACTTTCCAAAACAGGCGCAAACGGACTGGAGCTTAAGTTTAGAATTTGAAGCGACTGTCAAAAAAAAAACATTTTTGAAAGCTCTAAGGTTTTTTTTAAAAATTATTTCAAACATTTTTGATTTTGAAAAGGGGAGAGACAGATGCTCCCCCTGCCCCCCCCCCTCTGGATACGCCCATGGTTTCATTGAATACTTCTGCTCTTAAACAAAGGTCTCAAAACCTGCCAACGAAAGCATTTTGCACATTTTTCAAAGATAAATATTTATGATTTTAAAAAGTCATTCCTCGTCATTTGCATGAGAAGAAAGACTTTCCACAACTGTCACAATTTTTATACTACGTTATTTACATTACATTCTGCAAAAAATGTAGTGTAATAATTATTTCCTATTTTATTTTTAAACATTTTGTATTTTATTCACTGTGAATGTTTGTTAATTGTAATGTTCAATATTTTAAGTGTATTAAAGATGAAACAAACGTTTTGATTGTACGACTCATCATTATTCGAAAAAGCCGAATGCAATAACAGCTGAACGTACAACTAATTTTACTATGACATAAAAAAATGGTTTTTTCATTCTCACTTAAAACCACATAAGAAATATAGTAAAATCCCGTTGCAACAAACTTCATGGAGACGGAATGTTTTGTTCATTACAACAGGAATTTCGTTGTACTGGAGTTCAAGCAATGAAATGGCAATTAAAACAGTTAAACATTTATTTTGTTAAAACAAATACAGTCAATTCGCGATAACTCGAAGTCCAATAACTCGAATGTTACTATAACTCAAAGTTTATATCAAGTCCCTACCCCTTTGTCCATGCTAATTATTCACAATATCTCGAAGTTAACTTCCTTTAACTCGAAGTTTTTTCGAAGATGGCTTGAAATTTATTTCGAAAGAACGATAAATAAATACAAATAAAGAAACAAGTGACTATATTAGAGAAAAATAATTCATCTTCAGTTGCAATTCCTGCACAATAGACCTCTAAAGCAAGAAGAGTTGAGCCAATGTGTGATGAAGGAGTTACACGTTCGGAAATGAGTTAAGCTTGTTTTCTTTTGTTGTACTGTACTGTTTTAAGCTGTCAAGTCAACTGATTGTACCTTTAGTCAAAGGCTGACCTAAGTTAAGATGCGTTCCCCTTTATTCTTTAGTTCGGTCATTTGCTGATAAGTTCCTGAGAGACAGAGTAATTTTCTTTACCATTAAAGAGGTCTAAGCAAGTACTCTGTCAATGACAATAAAAGAGAAACTTCTAAAGCGGTAGAATCCATGAATCCGAATTTGAAACGAATGAAGATGTGCAACTTTCCTGAAGTAGAATCAGTTCTATTCAAGGAGTTCCAGCAGTATCGAAATCAAAACCATGCTTTTGACTTTTTTTCCCTCAATCTTTTTGATTACACTGTGAATATTGTGCTTAAAAACTTTTAAGTTTTGTAATTTTGTCTGTTATTTGTACATTACAAAATATTCGACGTTTTTTTATATTAAAATGTGGAAAATCGAAACTAGCGTGAAGTCGAACTTCCGATAGGTCGAAGTTTTTCGTCGGTCCTTTTACGTTCGAGTTATCCCGAATTGACTGTATTTCGTAGTACTCACTGTAGTGAGATTTTACTGTATATCATATACAGTTTACATACAGTTACATCAAGAATGTACATATAATATGTACATTCAGTATGTACATTCTTGATGATTTTTTTTCCTTTCAAAGTATAAAAGTAGCAATCATATTTAAAGCATTTCTTAGACTATGGATTTTTTCCTCCTGCTTTATTTGATTTTTTTTTCTTCTTCCAAATCAGGGTTCGCCGATATATATCACGATATATATCTGACATTTAATTTGAAAATATCATGATATTTTGATATTTATTTTTTCAACTATTGTATTTTCAATATAAAAAGTATGTTAATCGCAGTAAATTTGTTTATTCATTATTAAAAATAACCAAAAAGTAATTCACTATATGATGCATAATACATCATTAATATAACAAAGTAATATAATATTCCTTTTTTACTTGTGTTTTATATTCATAAAACTATTAGTAATATAGCAATTTTTATTCGTATTAAAAGTGCCTAATTAAATTTTAAACATTGCTCAGAAAAAAAGAAAATGTCTTATGACTGTGCACCGACGAATGCATATTACTTATTTTTGAATCATATAACTCTAAAAGCAACAAACAGAAGAAAAACGATTCAAACAGCTAATGCGAAGTTAACTCCATTAAAATTGATAGAAATGTAAACTGAAATATTAATATAGATAATGAAAGAAATATTAATTTTAAGTCTACATATTTTAATAATAATATAAGAAAACAAAGAGTGATTTGAGGATGCATTTAATATTTTGAAGACTTTAGTTTGTGCTAATTGAAAATATCGGATATATATCAACAGTGGTGAATCCAGGATTTTGTTCTGGGGGCGGCTGATATCATTAAAAATTTATGTCTCTTTGACATCACCAAAGTTCATTGATGTAAACGAAGGCATTTCTTTACTTTTTGTTGTAATTTTTGTTTATCAATAGGTGTTAATGAGTGAGGTGTTATGAGTCACACTTGTAAGTTTCAAAAATTTAGTATTCATTGGTTTAAACAATTTTGTTAATTAAAAGAAAAAAAAAGGAAAAATATCATGCATTTTAGAGACCAAAGCAATTTGAAGGCACAAACTTTAATTTTCGTCAATTATGCAAGAAAAAAAAAATGCTCATCAAAGATGCAGGTAATGTAAAAACTAAATATAAGAAAGAAAACCTGAAAAATTGTGAACCAATAAGTTAAAAAAAGTGAGTAACAATTAAAGGGAGAGGGTGGGGGGAGGGAAAAGCAAGTAGCAATGAGGCCTACAATTTGTTTTCTCTCTTTCTTCTCTTTGAAATGTAATAAATAAATTTTTGGCGCAGGCAGAGCAAAATTTTCGAAGTTCTAAAGGAACATTTCGGAAAATTAACATCTCCGTTACTATAGCAAATTCGTGTATCAACCTGAGTGAAAACGAATGAAATGATAAATATAGGAAATTTTATCTTTTTTATTAATATTATTTTACATTAAGAAAGAATTTAGTTCTGGTCTGGAGGTGGCTGCAGCCTCAGAGCCGCCTCCCTGGATTCGCCACTGTATATCAAAATATCGGATATTTTCGAAAATATCATGATATATTTTCGAACCCTGTTCCAAGTTTATGAATGCTATTTTCTTGAATTTAGTGGCACAGATAACATATCCTTTAAAAGAGAAAAAAATAACGTTGGAATACGCACCCAGTTACCAATCCCTTTCCTGTGACACCGCTTTAGTAAGTTTAATTTAGTACCTGTGAGAAAGAGAGAAAAATCCATCTTAAAGTCTTCACTTGTGTTGCAACCAGGTCAGCAGAGTTGAACTGATTATGAGGTAAATTTTTCGAAGTTTGAGGCTTTAAATCCCAGAGGATTCAGAGTCGGTTGACCAGGACCTCTGACAGGGTTGGGGGGGAATCAGAGTCAAACTGATTTTGAGGTAAGGGAGTTGGGGGCCGTAAATTTATAGAAGCCAGAGTCAGTCCTTTCCCTCTCTGACTCTGCAGTGCTGCAACTTAACAAATGACCAGATCATTTTTCAAAGTTTTCATCACAAAAAATGAAGTTGATCTGGGAAACTTTCTGTAGGACAAACATGCTTTTCTAACGCCTATAACAATAAAGGAATCAAGATAGAAATGTGCTCTTTTTAAGCAGAATGCAGCTACCCAAACATATTTAATCTATTCATTTCAAAACAATTTTTTCTTTGAGTACCTGAATTCTAGCATTTGTCAGTTGAAAATCCCACTAATTCCAGGGTAGACTAAGAAATGTTTCATCCTTGCAGTAAAGTTACAATCACCGAAAAGATGAGATATATGTGTTTTCTTTTTTAAACACAAGAAAACTAAACTTTTTTTTTGGGGGGGGGGGACATTTCTTGGAGCGAAAGCATAAAAATTTTAGTGAGTTATTTTGATTGCAAATTAGCAATTCTTGCGAAATAATACTCTATTTCTGAGAGTTAAAAAACCAAACTTGTAAAAGAAATTGCTTTTATGTGAAATCATGATCACACAGTAAATAAAAATCTTATGAATTAAATTAAAAAAAGAAAAAAGCAAGAGCGATGAAAAATAATTTTTACAGCAAATGCCAGAAAACAAATTATCGTAAGCTTGTTCAAGCCTACAGTTGTACTGCAAGGACATTATTTTATGGTCTGAGAGATGTAGTCCAATGAGTTTTATGTCTTACTACTGGTACTGTTGTATAATTGTCTTTAACTTCATATACTCTCCGATGAGAAATAATTCAGCTATCAAGAGTTATAGACGTAATTTCTTCAACAAGACAGATGAGTTTTATTATATATCAAGGGCGCTCATATGCAAAATTTTAAGGGGGCAGACAGGGGCGGCATTTCAGCATTTCATTTGGGGGGTCGAGTTTCTTAAATATGTATTACCACAGTGCAGTCCCAAACGCAAATTAGCTAACAGGAAGTGGTCATAAAATCGGTTTAATATGAATAAAAATTAGTGTTTAGAAACAATTAAAATTTTGATTAACTTTCTAATAAGTTATCATGCAAAACATCTCGATACTGAAGTTTTTATACCTTTTGGAAAAGTTTTAATGTATGATTTTTGAAATTCGGAAGAGCAGGGAATCGTTTTACTAATCAGTGCCCAGTGTCGTGCTGTTTTGCCAGTACAGCTATCTAGTAAAGATGGTGAAAAAGCTCATGCCCTTTAGCATATATGACTTCGTTTGAATTTTTGGCCCATTAAGCTTCGAAATCAATTCTCTAACCACCTGAGACATAAAAAAAAATCTTTCCCCACTGGCTGAGCTGATAGGAATAGTTAAAAAATAATTGAAGTAACAAAATTATGTATGAAAACATTTTTTATATCTTGCTCTTCAAAATCACCCAGACAACTTCAAAAATTGTGAGGGGCTTAATTTTTCATCATTGAATAATCTAGTGTCGTCAGCGCTCTCAGCCTCAATGAGATGTCATCTGCCTCCAGCTCTGTTATTCACTATTCCAGAATGATGAGTCCATAACAAGGACCAAACTGCAGTCTCTGGATGTAATAACCGATCTGTCGGTATATTGCTTGTAATTTTTCTTGCCTCATGCTAAAAATTTTACTCATAATTGAAACATTTTATTTTTCGTTTTCAAAATCCAATCCAGATAATATAGAGCCAACCATACAGAAAAATAATTATCATCAAATCTTGTGTTAATTTCATTCGAAACTGAATCTATTACTTTATACAAAATATTAAAAAATCAATGTTTGACTTGACATCATCATGTGGATTTTTTTTTTTTTTTTTTTTTTTTCGCTTTTTAAAATTGCCTCGGAGGAAGAATTTTTTTGAAACGTTTCACGCTTGATTGAAATATATATCAATATGTAAAATCTTATTTTCAGTTTAAATTGTCGATTAAGTATGGTAGTATGGTGCACAGATCAATTGTTAGATTGAAATGTGGCTTGAATAGTCCGAAAATTAAGGGTAGCGGATTGAAGATGTTTTGATAGAGTAAAGCTTTTTTCAAAAACTTTAATCAATACAAACAAATTGAATAAAAATTCTAACGAAGTCATACATGCTAAAGGGCATGAGCTTTTTCACCATTGAAAGAATTGTTTTGCAATAATTCTTCCAGTTGACAAATCGCTGCTTTGAAGTTATAGAGAAATGTTTTTATGGTTTTAACTCTTGAAGGACAACTTGTGTCACTCCGAGATTGCATAATTATAGAGCCACAAAAAAAGTATTTGTTGATATGTTTTTTTTAATTCAATAATCACATGCATTTTTAATAAGGTGCTATGAAAACATATGATGCATTGAGCAGCTGAAACGTGTTTTTAGCAGAAGAAAGCGATGAACACTCATTAAATAAATATACACTTAAAAAATTAAGCGCAAAAGGGAATGTAAAATATCAAGGAATTTTTTTTCTGAAAATTATGCAGCGACACCACTTTGCATGAGCCTCTCATATTGAACATACCTTCGTTACACTGGGCACACAAGTATGAAATATTTAGCCTATATGAGGAAATGTCTTCTTTAGTTAAAATTAACCATGGTTCTCTATCAATTTTCTATGTTCAGAAAAGGCAGAAAAATATTTCATGAATTTCGAAGTCATCATCCAAATAACGAAAAACACTTTTTCTAGTCAGGGAATGTGTCGAGTTTCATCAAATAGTTACTGAGAACCAGCGAGACTTCTTTTTAATGAACATAGATTTCCAACTTACATAAATTGAATTTACCCATTTTCTATCATTCTGCTCAAAAGATTTGGGGGTGCAACCGCCCTCTCTTGACCCCCCTATTTGCCGCCCCTGGGGGCAGAATATTTTCTCCATGGAGAGCGATTTCAGTAGATATTAGAGATATTAAAATTTGACACTTTTAATAACTTATTCATTAATGGCTGGAAAAGAAATTTTCATACATTTTTGCAAAGAAAAAAGCACTAAAAGCAAAGAAGTTTTCATTTCCAAGGAGGGGGGCTTGAGCCCCCCTTCCCCCCTAAATGGGTGCCCTTGTTATATATTAATTATTGTTTGTTCATATTTCCAATTACACTCTAAAAGTTTTGTAATTTGTTTAACTATTAGATGTAAAGTTAATCATAGAGAATTAACTGTATTTTTCCATCAAATGAAAATCCTCGAGAAATGAGAAATGTTTTCAAAGTTTATTTTAAATAAATAAAAAAAAGGAAAAACAGTTTTATCTTACGGCTAAAACAGAAAACATTTTAGTTCATACTTCAAGCCTGCAAGTATTGATTTTTTACATTTTTAACTAAAAATGCATTTTGTCATTAATTTTAAGAAGCTTTAATGTTTTTAAAGTTTTCTGAAAGCAAATTTAAAACTAGAAAATGGACTTTTTGATGCAAAAAGAAAGGTTTTGATTAAATATGAGGCATACTATTTTTAGAATTTCTAATTGCATTTTTCTTGCTTTATTTACTTTTGATGAGATCAGTTCGAATAACATCTATGAATAACATGTAACTGCTAACTCTAGCAATATTTCTTATTCTTTCTTTCTTTATTTTTATTATTAATTTTTCCATTGAATTTCTAACATATCTGGGAGAAAATGGTTTTGTTTTTGAAACGGCCATTAGTTTCAGATTAGTTCAATCATTCTACGGTCATTTCATCTAACGGCCATTAGTTTCAATCATTTTAAAAGAATGTAATGCACTTGCATTGGAGACTTGGAAGAGGTTATTTCTGAGTAGAAAAAACAGTTTCGTTAAGCCTATGTGGAAAATCTCCATAAAAATCCTCGAGTATACCTGTGCACAAGCGGGTGCTTTTTCAATATGCAAATTTCCCACCTCTCGGCTCAATTTAGTTAGATGTCTTTCTGTTCATGTATCGTGGATTCGTGGCATTCGATAGCTTGATTTTTGTTGATGTTGGTCGTTTCGTGGCAGTTCGCATTGCAAGGGCAATTTGGAAGCCCTTTCGTATGTAGAATCCAAATAAAGTTAATTTAGTTTTTAGATAGTTGCCTTAGCATTTTCTTTAGCCTATTTTATTAAAGTTATAAAATCTCAAAAGCACTACAGGGTGATATCACTGTTACATTGGATAACATTTATACATAGATAAATATTTAGAGCTAAAAATAAAAACAATTCTGACCAAGTAAAAAGTCTTAACAATTTTTTCCCCACAAATAACTTTTTTAATTGTAATTTCTTTCAATGTAGTTTACCTATCATGTGCAGGGACAGAGTTTTAAGACTTCTCAATCTGGTAAAATATCCTCCAAATCTATTGTAGTCTTTTTAAATAAATACTTCATTACCTACTAATTCCTTTTCAGTGTTATATTTTGTGAAGAAACTAGAAGTGAGCCATTCTACAGAAAATCAGACGTTTTGTCCGGCATGCGACAGCTTTGAATTTATTTCAAAAGTAATATTTAAAAAATACAATAAATAAAAATGTTTTGCTTAAGAAGTCATGTGTGATTTCTTAGGCAAAAACTTGTTTACAGAACATTTTGAAATGAAATATGGAGCTGTTACGCACTGGACAAGATGTTCGTTTTCCCCGAAAATCATTTTACATTTAAAAAACACATTAAATTACAGGTACTGAGGTTTTTTCGGTATTAAGTACCAGTTTGAAGTGCAGATCCCAGTTAGAAGAAAATCAATCCATGTCCACACTCGTACGCCACATAATGGTGACCTGGACGTGATGGGAATAATCAAGGTGTCCGTGGCAAGTTTTTAACCCAGGGCCTATGTGATAATAATTTTAACAACCACAAGGCTCTGGGAGCAAATTTGTGCATTATGCTCCCCGAGTGTATATATAAGTCACAAAATAATTAAATAAACAAAATTTTTATCTCACAAAAGTTTGAAATTTAAATGTTATGAATTTTCTTTTGCTTTCCTGATACTGTTTATGTTACTTTTGTGAAAAGAAATATAATTTAAAGCTACGTTTAGTTAGACTTAATGAGAAATTCTTTTTTTCAAAGTTTTTGCATATGTTTGTTTACAAATTGTTTTATGAAGCAAATGTATGAATGAAAATTTACCCATTTGTTTCCAAAGTTTAGTTACCAGATACTTTATGTTTTAATATAAAAGAAATACTGTAAAAGCAATTATTTTGGCGATGCAGTAATTTACGTGATTTTCACGAGTCCATCGTTATAGAAAAAATTTATAAGCCTCACAAAATATTTCTTCAACATTTGGATTTATTCATGTACAATTCATGAAATTTTCAGCTCACGAAATACATTCAGCTCACTGATGTCTTTATTTTTGCGAAAATTATGGCTCGCGAAAATAAGTGCTTTTATAGTAATTAAATAAAGAATTTCTTTCAAAAAAAAAAGCCTTCTATAGCATGACAGTCTTTATTTAATAAATACTTTGCTAATTTTTAAAACTTAAATACAGTAGAAGACCGTTATAACGCACACCTTGGGACTCGAGTTTTTGCGTTATACAGGTTTTTGCATTATATAGATCATTTCACAAATTTTGGAACTAATATGCAGAATATATCTATATATTAGCACTTCAGAATGAGTTTTATCTGCAATGAGTATTAAAGCACCAATATTACAACTAGTTATTCACAAATATGTTTCACAATCAAAATCCTGCACTTCTGCTAGCTTCATGGTTTTCATGGCAGCTGCATTTTCAAGAGCCATCTGGTATTTTCTGTTTACTATGAGTACTAATTTTCATTTTAAAAGTTTTGAAATAAGATGGAAAGATGAAAAACTTTCAAAATTTAATTTGCCTAACAATTTTTATATTTGAAAAGCAAAACAGAGGGATTTTTTAAACTTCAAAACCTATTGTTTACCTCTGAAAAGTAGTGCGGTTTATAGAGAATTGCGTTATATAGGTCAGCGTTATAACGGTCTTCTACTGTATCAATATTAACTTTATTTTTACGACACAATATGCAAATCTTACTTCTGTAAAAACAAAGAAAGACTGTCTACATTTTAAAAAGCAATGCTGACTATTTCATTAGGTTTTATTTACATAATAAAATATATATACATGCTTTTTTGAGTGTTTTAGAAACATACAAAAATATATATAAAATTTAAAAATATATAAAGCAATAATGAGTCATAGCTGGAAAAACTTTAAAAATCCTTTTCATAATAAGAAAAAATGTACAACAATAATTAAATCCATACAAAATGAAGAGAAAAGTTTCTTAGTTCAATACAACAGATTACACAGGGGAACAGTCAATTTGGTGCCCATTGTGTTGGAACTGATTTCATATGAAATCAATGCCATGAATCAAAATATGAAAGCAGTTTTTGCCTTAGAGCTCAAATTTCTAACGCATTTTTGTGAAACATAGGTGACATGGATGTAAGTTCAATCCATAGATCAAACAGAACACAAAATATGGAAATTTGTTCAATATGATAAAAATAGATTCAGAGCCTGATACTGAACAGGCCAATTAAACCATGGCCAAGCGTGGTGCCCCCAATTTTAAGTTCCCAAAAATGACAAACTATTCTGGTCTCTTATTTAAGAAAATAAAAGAAAATTAAGATTTTCTTCCTTATTTATTGACCTTTTCATGTGTGTACTTAAGGTGCAAGATACTCTGTCCCACAACAAATATTTTGAACAGGTGGTTGAGCACCTTAACACCCCTGAAATCGCTTCTTCGGGTTTTTTTCATGAATTTTTGTGTTTATAAGGTTTGATTACATATGGCCCCGAAAAATTCTTGTCCTAGGGTCACTCAATATCTTAATCGGGTACTACCATAGACTAATAATAAGAATAGACCGAGCTTTCTCATTCTTGCTGATGAAGAAAATTGGTTCAAACATGTATCATGTGATTGGTGTGGGGGTTAGGGCGAAAACTTTGGCAGCATGGTTGCATGATGGCAGCATTATCTATAGTTTGGCACTCAGCATTTATTTTAAGACGGAATCGACTTTCATAAGTTTCTTTTCTCTTTTCCCGATGCAGAGATTGAATTGTTTTTCTTTTCATGAATTATTTTAACATTAGTAATTACACTGAAGAGCCAAAAAAAACTGGTATAGGCATGCGTATGCAAATAAATTGATATGGAACCAATCAGAATACGGCGCTGCGGTCGGAAACGACTATATAAGACAACAAGAGTCTGACACAGTTGTTAGATCGGTTACTGCTGATACAATGGCAGGGTTATCACGATTTAAGTGAGTTTGAATGTGGTGTTATAGTCGGCGCACGAGAAATGGGACATAGCATCTCCGAGGTAGAGGAGAAATTTGGATTTTCCCGTACGACAATTTCACGAGTGTACCGTGAATATAAAGATTCCGGTAAAACATCCAGTCTTTGACATCGCTGCGGCCGAAAAATGATCGTGAATGAACGGGACCAACGAAGATTGCGAAACATCATTAAACGTGACAGAAAAGCAACCCTTCCGCAAATTGCTGCAGATTTCAACGCTGGGCCATCAACAAGTGTCAGCGTGCGAACAATTCAACGAAACATTATTAATATGGGATTTCGGAGCCGAAGACCCACTCGTGTACCCTTGATGACTGCTCGACACAAAGCTTTGCGCTTCGCCTGGGCCCGTGAACACCAGCACTGAACTGTTGAAGACTGGAAACACGTTGCCTGGTCTGATGAGTCTCGTTTTCAACTGTATCGAGCGGATGGACGCGTACGGGTTTGGAGAAAACCCCATGAATCCATGTCCCCTGCATGTCAACAGGGGACTGTTCAAGCTGGTGAAGGCTCTGTGATGGTATGGGGTGTGTGCAGTGGGGCTGATATGGGACCACTGATACGTCTTGATGTGTCTGTGACAGGTGCCACATACGTAAGCATCCTGTCTAATCATTTGCACCCATTCATGACCATTGTGCATTCCGACGGACTCGGGCTATTCCAGCAGGACAATGCGACAGCCCACACGTCTAAAATTGCTGCAGAGTGGCTCCAGGAACATTCTTCTGACTTTAAACAGCTCCGCTGGCCACCAAAATCTCCAGACATGAACATTATTGAGCATATTTGGGATGCTTTGCAACGTGATGTTCAAAAAAGATCACCCCCTCCTCGTACTCTTAGCGAATTATGGACAGCCTTGCAGGATTCATGGTGTCAATTGGATCCAGCACTACTACAGACATTAATCGAGTCCATGCCACGTCGTGTTGCGACACTTCTGCGTGCTCGCGGAGCTGCGTGCTCTTGGCTCTTCAGTGTAGTTTTAGATAACAGTTTTCAGTAACTTTTATTTCATTTGGAACTGATCATTTTAAGTGTAATGGTATGTGTTGACTTAAAGTATTCGCCGCAGACAAGTTGAAACAAGTTGCCGTGTATATTATGCTGAAACAATTATTGCTTATACTACATTTCTTGCTAAATTGGAAGAAACTAGGGGATACTATGTTTCTAATGAATGCTGAAGGAATTTAGAATTTCAAAAAGTTGCTGTCTACGGAAGTTGTCCGCAGTAAGCAATACTAAATAGTAGCCAATTTAGAAATCCGCCACTGTAGTAAACTAAACACTGAATTATTTTGCCACTTTACATTCTAAAATCAATATGATAGAAATAAGTTGTCTGCTCAAAAGGGTTTGGTATTTCAAACCAGGGTTGGCAAAAACCCGGTTTTTTTTTTAAAAGCCCATGGACCTAGGGTTTTTTTAAATAAAACCCAAAAAAAACCCAACTAAAGTTGGGTTTTTTTAAAAGAAATGTGGTTTTTTTTGTCTTTTTTTAGGGAAAATGTGGGGTACTTGTAGCATATTGTAGCATAAGTATATGGACAAAGTGCAAAAATAATCTTCGGGTAAAAAGCTGGAAAACTAGTTAAAATTCAGAGTTTTCTGAAGAAAAGTATAAAAGACGAAAAAACCAAAGAATGTTAAAGTTTCACATTTTTTTGAATTTTCATTATTACCAACAGTTAAGGCAAAGTTACTTCTCGAGTGATAAAATCTATTGTTCGTTTTTAATTACTACATTTTTTTTTTTTTTTTTTTTTTTTTTGCATTTTACTTTATAGTATTTCATTTTGTTATGCAAAACTACTGTAGAACCTCAATTAGTTTAAATCCCTTTTTACTGAATTCCAGCTTAATCAAGACATTTCTTTGAATTTTATGTTGCCTGTTTTTCTATTTCTGTGTACAGGGTAAGAAATATTAAACTTTTTTGTAAAATAATGAAAATACTGTACCTGTTCTGTTTTCTGTAGACCGTTTGAAAAATCTGTTTATTTCTAAAAAAATTACCTTGTGTTTATTCGAGATTTGTGACGTGTTGGATAGCAGAAAATAATTTACATAAAAGCCTTTTAACTAGATTAGTTTCCTCTGTACAATCTACAAATACTGAGAAAATCAGACGTGACAGGACTTGGTCAAGATAATTTGAGTTATTTATTGACCAGTTAAAGAAAAAAGTTAAATACATTTATTTAAAATCTTTGAAGTATATTTTTAATGCCGTTAAGAGTTAAGAAATACTATTAAAGCTCAAAATTCATTTTTTGTGTTCATTGTTTGTGGTGAAGAACAAATAAAAAAGAAGTTTAAATTGTGAAAGTATTTAAATTAATTATTTTTTTTTAAACTTCTCACAAAATTTTAAAAAACCCAAAAGTGGGCTAAATAATGGGTTTTTTTTAAATGGGTTTTTCAAAAAAAACCATTGGGTCCAACCCAATTGGGTCCAATTCGGCCAACCCTGTTTCAAACTACCGAAATAATGTCAAAGCATTATTAAAAGGATATCATCACAAGTTATGAGGGATCAAATTTGACAATCCCGAAAATTTTAAAATTTCAAACTAGAAATACGAATTATTTAAAGATAGTATGTGTACATAAAAGAGAAAACTAAAAATCAAGATTGTTTTCATTTTAAAAAGGGGATCTCTCAAATTGGCGGAAAAAAATTGTGGCAAAATTAAGAATGTGGAGATAACCAGTACACATTGCAGGTGAACCTCTCCTCTGTCTTGTGGCAAGAGATGGTACTAGTAGCCCTGGAAGTTGCTGCTATACAGCATGATTTAGAAAATTGTGGCAAGAGATGGTACTAGTAGCCCTGGAAGTTGCTGCTATACAGCATGATTTAGAAAAAAATTTCAATGAAAGTCTACCTAGGAGCTAATCTTTAAACGCATTTTACTCAAAACTTGAAAATGTCCACTTGCATCCCTTTGCTTCTCACTGCCTCATATGCAAAGTCAGAACTCGCTAATAGACCTTACCCCTTTGAAGCGTTGCTACTAAACTTGTCAAATATCTAGTAAATTTTCCTTTAAGTAACTGAATTGTAGACTGACAATAGGGCAAATACACTAGAAGCAATTTTTGTTTCAAAATCCTATACTTACTTTAAAAAAGTGCAGAAAAGTAAAACTGCACATTTTGGGCATAACAGCACCACTAATCTTAAAACTTTGAGCTGGTAGAGAAAAACTAATTTCATATTTCGATTCAGAGCCCCAAATAAAAAAGAATGCTTTTTGTTGCCCTGTGTTATTAATGATACTTGAATGAGACCACTTTTAACACATTGGTGATTGACATGTTAATTAGAAATATCACTGTCTGTATTATGGATGCTCTTGCTCTTTCATCAGTAATGTTGGTAACCTCATATTTACAAGTCAAATTTTTATACAGGATTAGTAGCAATTCTTGAAAAAATTTTACCCATTTTTAGCCTACTTTCCCAGTAAAAGTCAGAAAAAGAAGAAAAAAGCATGAAAGAAGGCTTAATGCATCTTAAAAATATCGCGAAAAACAAAAAAAAAGGCAAAAATAAATAAAACAATTAAATATCTAAAAATTGGAAAGTAGGGTATTGAGATGGGGAAAAATGTCTCTGTCCCCCCCCCCCCCAATAATTTTCGAATGAATAGTCCGATTCGAACAAACTTTTTTTTGTTCGAAAGATCTCGGCGAGGACACTTCATTCCCATACTGCAATTTTTGATTTGAACTATTTTTTGTTCAATTTTGAACAGTTCAAAAAAAGTTAACAGCGCCTACAGGGAAATTCCAGGCAATTCCGAACTGTGAGACGAATTTGCTTCAAACAAACTTTGTAGGAAAAAGCTTTTGATGAAAAACTTGTATATAAACTATCTTTTTGATTTGAACAATTTTCCATTCAATTTTGGACAGTTCAAATCCCGTAACATTAGCGCCTACGGGGAAACTGAAAGTCAATGTAGATTCCGTACTTGAAGGCGGATTTACTTCAAACAAATTTTGTTGGAAATAGCTCTTGACGCCAAACTCCAGACTTCGACTCCAAGAATTTAGGGGCACTTGACTCCGACTCCTGTGCCCGACAATTAATCAGACTCCGACTCCCCGACTTCGACACTGACTTCGTAGCTTTGGCAAAAATTTATACACGAAGGACAAATGACTGACTCCGATTCTTAGATATTCGACTCCGACTTCTTTACCCCAAAATGAGATTGACTCCGACTCTGCAGCCATTATTTTAACTGTGAAATAAAGTCATTTATGTTTCTACATAAAGTTATGCGCAGATTTTTTTTTTTTGACAGTGAAAATCAATTTTTTAAGTTGACATTTTGTTGTTTTTATTTATTTTGGTACGTGCATTAATTCATTTAAAAAATTGTTTTTGGCAACAGGGAAAAAGAAACGATTTTCTTTTTTTCTGATATGTTTTTATTTTAATGAGCTTATTAATTTTATTATTTTTTCGTTTTGAAAGCTGTTAAAGATTTTTTTTAATGGAAAAAAGTGTATTAGCTGCTTTGTTTAAAAGTTGCTGCTATTTTATTTGTTCAGGTTTTTTTTTTTTTTTTACACATCTAATTTTTTGAGATGAGTGAGGGATATTTTATTCCTAGAAATCAGCTTAGAGTATTTTAAAAATATGTTTGAAAACATTTGAGATTTTAGCTATTTTTGAGAATACTGATCAGGTACTAGAAAGTAGTATAGGTATGATAAAGTAGACTCGCCTAGTTCTAGACAGAACTTCTTGTTTATGTCATAAAAAACTTTATAACTCGAAAACCTCCTCATCTTGAATTTTTCTTCAGCCCCTTGTGAATTTCAAGATAGACAGGTTTAATTATAATGATAAATACAAGGTGGTTCATAAAGAATGGTGAGCTTTCATAAGTTTACCGATTTGGAAATATTAGACTTACAGCTGCCTAGCAGAGCTTGAATGAAAGAGCGAGTTGTAAAGTTTTAATTGACTAAAGTTTAGAGGTTGCTACGTGTTAGGGTATGAGTCTCAATTGTGATTTATTATTCAGTTTGTCAAAATGGTGGTCAAGGGAGAGGTGTTTTGGCACTTTATGAAAGCTCACCTAGGTCACCAGACCTAACACCATGTGATTTTTTACAGTGAGGATATGTAAAGGATACTGTGTTTATACTCCTCTTATCTGTTAATCTTGTCGACTGAAATATTGGAACACTAAAGCAATTGCTTTTGCGATAGTGTGAAGGTGTCCCTCAAATAACAGAGCACTTGTACAACACAGTTTCGATATTACACCGAACAAAATTTGCAATTGTTATAACACGAATTGAACATTGCATAGTATAAAAGTTGATTTTAACATTGGATGGTTTTGATATAATGCAAATTTAAATCGAATTAAAGTTTTTTTCTTTGTTTCAATTCACTGTTAACAAATAACATTGAATACTAGCCTGCGTGCCCAGCGTTGCACGGGCTACTTAAAAAATGAAAGAGCTGTTCAATTGAGGTTTTTGTATTATTCTGACATCAGTTTCTAAAGCGCTAAGGAGTAAATAATTACGCGTAATGCAAGGTTTGCAAAACACCAGTAGAGCATATTTTTGGCAAAAATATCTTTAACGTTAATCATAGTTATCAATGATACAAGTTATGAGTATTTTCAATTAGCACAAAAGATGAAAATATATGCATTAACAACTATAATCTGTGCTCACGTTAAAATGAATTACATCTGATAGACTATATCTGAACTATTTACGTACAATTACAATCAGCTTTTTGCATAAAATGACACACACTTTTTGGTTGGTTACGTGAAACTAAAGCACCAAGAATAAATAACTACCAATAAGCATTAATTTGATACCAAGTGATCATTTCAATTTAGCTTTAGTAAAAATCCTTAAAAACAATCTTTTTTGTTTAAATCTGTTTCACCAAGAAATCCAAAATATCTTAAGTTAACATGTTCTTTTAACGATATAAACTGTATTTTAAAAATAGAAACAGGAAGAAAAAAGAGAGTTATTACAATTCGAAAACTCCCCCATGTGACGGGAAATGTCCAATAAAATAAACATAATTAGTCGCACATTCTAAGTGTACCAAAATATGAGGCCGGTGAATGATAAACTTACACTACAATCAATAAACATAGCTAAAGAAACAACTTTCATATGCTGAAAAGAGTTAAGAACGTTGAATGTAAAAAATAAAAAAAGGACAGACGATAAAATAAAGGCTATGTCCGAATAGGACAATAAATCTTAAACTTATTTAAAATGAAATTCTAAATGGAAACGTTGTTTTAAGATTTGGACAGCAGCCAAAAAAATCTCTTAAAACAATTATTAGAATTTTATTTGCTCACGCATATGCAAAATGGCAACAGGAAAGAAATAAAAATTCCTGAATAACATTATGTTAATTAACATTTTGATTAATATCTCCGCTAATTAAAGTCGCACAATTACGAGATCGGTCCTATTGTTTTCTTTGAAAAATTTCGAATTGATCGGTATCTCGTTCGACTCTCGATTCGCAGCGGTTCTCGAGTTAATAGATCTTCAGACAGACAGACAGACAGACGCGAACAGATTTTAATATTATAGTGGAGTGGATAACATTAAGCTAAATTTGGCAAAGGATAAATTAAGAAACGTAGCAATAGAAAAAATTTAAAAAAAAAAAATTCACACATTTTTTTGTTGTTGCTGCTCAGACAAACTTTATTGCTGCAGAAAATCTCTAATTTTTTTCCTTAACAGTATGTGTTTTCCTCTTAGTAAATGAATTTTGATAAAGGTTTTTTTTTTTTAATTAAAAGTAATTAGCCTGTTTTGTATGCTGTATTGGTGGTTCAGCTTGGCAGGCTACATGGCTTTAAGACTTTGTAGAGCCGCTTACTCTTTGGAGTGAGTTCGCAGTAAAATATACTTGTATAACTATACTGAACATTTATTACAACACACTAAAGTAACATTTACAACATGAATTCAGAATAAATGTAACTTAGGAATATAGGAGATATTTAGGAAAGAATGGAATGTGACGCAGCAACGCTGCTTGACTTATTGCTACTACGGAATCTTTTGTTCTATTAAGAAAAAACAATTTTAAACGTTGCCACTCATGCGAGCACTGAAAATAATAATAATTAAATCAAAGTCTTAGGCTCAGCTGCAGACGATAAGAACTACCAATTGGAACAAAGTTTCAGTTTTCATAAAATTTTACACTTTAAGACTTAACTTTGATATAATGGTGCACATTGCATTGATTTACATTATTTTTATGTTTCGTATAACACTGTTTCGATGCAACATGGTACATATTTCCCTGATTTATTTTATGTACTGTATATAAAAATAAATAAAATACCTATTTAAATGAATAAATAAAAAAGTATCACATAACAGTTTCCATATAGCATGGTATGAATTAACCATGTTATATGAGGGATACCTGTACAGTGTACATGTTACACTCTGTAAGGCAGGAGTTTGAATACAGGTGTGATATCATTCAGAGGTCAGGAGGGAGGCCCATAGAACATCTTTAGAATGGTAAAAAAAGAAAAAAAAACGTTAAAAAAAGCACAAATTTGCCAATTACAGCAGACATGTGTTTCGGCATTACAGGGAACGCCTTTTTCAATGCAAAAAGTAATGAGCTTATGGATGAAAAGACATCCGACAAAAGCCTTTGTCAAAGCCCTTTAGCTTTTGTCGGATGTCTTTTCATCCATAAGTTCATTACCTTTTGCATTGATAAAGGCGTTCCCTGTAATGCCGAAACACATGTCTGCTGTAATTGGCAAATTTGTGCTTTTTTAAACGTTGTTTTTCTTTCTTTACTGTTCAGCACAAAGATATTTATTTATCTTTAGAATGATTTATGTGGGTTAAAAAAAAATTGTTTCTGTATCATTTTTACTCTTAGAAAAATAAACATGTTTGAAAAACCACAATTCTTTTGAATCACCCTGTAAATTGGTCCTCATACGATGATAAATACAATGGCACCCATTAAAATCACCAAAAAGGTTTATCTATAATACAGCTAAACATCTTATAGCTCTGATATTCATGTGAAAATGAAGAAAATAATGTTCAACACTTTTGAATTTTTTAAAATACATTTCAAAAAGTACCTCTATTGCAATTTTTTTTTTTTTTTTTTTTTTTTGATAGATTTCTCTAACTGCATATAATCAAGTGGCTTTATACATATGCCATTCATGAAGGGTTTAAAAGTACAGTAGAACCTCCATTAAGGGACACCTCCGAATAAGGGACACCTCTATTTAAGGGACATTTTTTCTGGTCCCAGTCCCTTTGAATAGGGACTTTCATGTATTTACCTCTAATTAAGGGACACTCTGTTTAAGGCACAGTCACAAAACAAAAAAAAAAAAAAATGCAAGAAATAATGTATACGCACATAAGAAATAGTGAATTTACTGGAATTCAAGTTTCACTTTCCCTCTAAAATTATAATTTGAGTCAAACTTGACTTAAACATAGGTATGTGAAGAAAATAAGTAATGTATTGTAAAAAAAACCTTGCTGAAATTAACATGCATTTTTTGCCCGCTCAACAACTTATTTAAGTAGATTTAGGGCCGACGGAGAGTGCACAACAACTAATCAGTTTTGGATTTAAAACTTAAAATTTGAACATTAATTTTAATTCACATAGTATTACATCGTAATTTACATAACATAAATCAAATGTATGTAATGAATTACTTCAAAATTATTTCTGTATGCTACATAACTTTGCCATTACAAAATTTTTGATTAAATTTTAATTAATAAAATAATATAAACTTAGAAATTTGAAAAATTATTAATTTTATCTAGCATATAACAAACATTTTCAGTATTTAATCATAAGTGTTAATAGTTAATGTTGATTGGGATATTTATACTACTAAGTAAACGGCATGCATCAATTTATCCACCTCCGAATAAGGGACACCTCTATTTAAGGGACAAAACATCTGGTCCCCTTAGTGTCCCTTATTGAGAGGTTCTACTGTACTTTGCTTTGGAACAAGAGGGATAATTTTAGGTTCCTTGGCTTCATATCATCAGGAGTTTAAATGTGATTTAACGCAACAATGCAAAATATCAGTGAAATCATTTCTCTCACATAAACAACCTTAATAATACAACTTGGGGAAAAAATCATTGAAAAATGGTTTTTGTAAGTGTCCCAACATTTTATACTGTTCACATTGTCCACTCTGTTAGTTCGAAAATTAAGTCAACAATTTCATTGAATCTGGTAACATTTTAAAGAAGACTAGGCTTCTATGCTTAGGAAGCAGCATTGAAATTTAGTCAACAAACAAGCGATATAAGATGAGTGTTTTTCTTTTTTTTTCTTCTGATGTTGGAATAATTGAATGTTTACTATGTTACATTTGTATGAATGATTTGAAGAAAAAACGAGCTGTGCATCACATGACTTCCTTAATTTAATGTCATTTCCCCATTATTGGCAATTTTAATGTGATTCAATTGTTTACTCTCTAAATATCACCGACAGTGGCCAAATTGAAACCAAATTTAAAAAAAAAAAATTCTTTAAATCTCCAAATTTCTCGCCAAGTTGGCGACCAAAAGAATGGTGATATAGCACCAAGTGTCCGACAAATTTTAATACAACTTGAGTTTACATCGAAATTAACAATGATTTCCCCCCAAAAAGGGGCAAAAGACCCCCTTAGGAACATCCGAATGCAACCAAAATGGAAGGTGCACAACTAGACCCCACTAGGAGTCCACGTACCAAATTTCAACTTTCTAGGACATTCCGTTTTTGAGTTATGTGAGATACATACACACATACGTACATACGGACGTCACGAGAAAATTCGTTGTAATTAACTCAGGAATCGTCAAAATGGATGTTTCGGGTGTCTTTTGGCATATATCCACGTGTGGTCGGGTCGAAAAAAAACTCAACATTTATTAGGGGGTGAGAAAAATGGAAATTAAGGCCGATTTTTGAGTGAAAATTTTTTTTGTGAATACAATACTTCCTTTTTTGTAAAAGGAAGTAAAAAATCTTTGAAATTGTAAAAACAACAAGCTTTGGAATCATTTGTTTCATTTTATGTTTGTTCTGTTATTGTAACTTTTCTTTATAATTGAAGTTATGCACAGTGAAATGGAGAATCAATTAAAATAATACTTAATTGGCAGTAATTACTAAAATTGATTTAAAAAAATTAAAAAATGTTGGATATGACTTTTAAATGAGACTGATTTGTACATGATTTGTAACTCTAAAAATTAGAACATTGTCTCGAAAATGATCCATCCTCATATGAAAATAAATATATTGGTCCTTATTAGAATCACTGAAAAGGCAAAAATTCCATGATCATAAAACATAAGAACAAACTTTCACAGCATGAAAATACTTTAAAATGTTCAGAAATTAAAAACATATGGGGATGTCCATAAATAATGTCACATTTTTTAAAAACGTATTTGATCCTTATGTCACAATAAACATATTATTGTTAAAAAAACACAAGAAGTCGTACTTTTTGTTAAGGAAGAGGGAAAGGTTGTTACAAACTGTCACAAATTTAAGAACCCCATCTCGGTCAAAGTGTGACATCATTTGTATATGGCCCCAATGTCTGATATTCATTTTTTCTCTATTAACCCCAATACATTCCCCACCAAATGTAAGCTTCCCGTAATTAGGATTTGTATATGATCAGCATTTTTAAGCAACTCTGTCAATGAGCCTGTTGGATCTGAAAAGTACGGATCATACTCATTGGTTGAAGAAAACAACCAATCGACGGCATTCTTCAGGCAAGAGAACAACACACTGTTATCACACTGTAATCTTGCTTGGGCTTCTGAATTGGAAACTGATGTAGAATAGGATGCAATGTTCAACTTATTTTCATATAAGCTCCGCATCAAATGGCACCATATCTCACGATTTGTAACACATTGATCTATTTCTTTTTCTGGATCAACTGTGAAATTACTTTGATCTAGGAAAAGAAAACATATAACAGTTGTTAATGCAAATTAACTTACTGAATAAAAGCAAATTTAAAAACAAGTAAAATAAAGTGTTTGATGTCTCCTGTTTTGCTTATAAGATGGATAAAACATCATCATATCAGATCTTGAAGTTGAGCATGTGGAAAAGATTTTGTCTACACCTTCAATTTTACAAAAGAGTGATCATACCAAAATAAAAGTAAGTATACATTTATTTTTTAAATACATAAATAGCATTATACTGATTTCAACTCATCATTTATGTGCTTAAGAAAGAAAAAACTTCAATAGTAATAAAAACAAAGGATTGGTAAGAATTATTATTTCACTGCTTTAAATGCTTACCAAAACAGTCGATTCTCTATTCAATGACTTTCAAGGAACCACAAAAAATCGTCCTTAAGTAGAATGTGTTCTTAAACAGAATTTTTCCAAAGCTACAGTGGAGAGTCTGGGACCATGAAAAGTCGTCTTTAAACAGAGAAAGTCATTAAATAGAGCGTCGTTAAACAGAAAGTGGACTGTATTTAAAATACAGTGAAACTTCTATGAGCGACCACCTCCATTAACGATCACTTTTCTGAGGCACTGAATTTTCCCCGTATATGACTAATGTTAAAATACCTCTGGGAAACACCATTGAAACCTCTCACAAGGACCGGCAAATCGTAAACCTCAGCATTCAAATATACAGGAATTTTTGTTAGAGAAAACTCAAAAAGAGAGAGACAACAGAAGAAAAGCTACAGGAAATAAAGTTCATATGTACACAGAACAGTTTTCTCATATTAACAAAGGTGGAAAGAAACCAGAATAAGGGATTAAAATCTGTTCTCCAGTGGGTCCAAATGTGTTCCTTTCTTGCTCTCTCTCTGCTTGGAACCTCGTTGAAGTCATAAAAAGGAGCGCGTTGTTTTTCGGACCCTAGGGAAGCTAAGGTGGCACATGCAAATCTCAAGGCAAGTCAAGTGTTCACCTTACATTGAGGGAGGTTGATAAGAATAGAACTTTGTTAAAAGGTTGTTTCTTGGAATGTCTTGGTTGCTTATGGGAGGGGGGGGGGTTAGAAGGGAGCATTCCTACTTCAGGATGGCGACAGGAACTGTGAAAAAAAGTTCCCTGACTTTTCCCTGATTTGGTTCACCAAATTTCCCTGATTTACGTTACTAATGATAATGTTTTCTTTCTTTGCTCTGCTTGAAATCCATTCTATGTTTGTATAAAATGCAGCATTTTAAACGTTTTAAGTTGTGTAAAGTTGTTAAACTAAAGATATTTTAAAAAGATGCTACTTTTTTAATGAAATGGTTTTTAAAAAACATATCAAGTTAATTTTTTTGGGAAAAAAATCCCTACAAAACAGTATATTAAATTTTTCTACATGGAAAGATAAAAGAAAATTTAAAAAAAAAAACTTACTTCCAGAAACCACTTAGCACAAGAATTTTAAGAAACTATTAAGATCACTCTTAAAAACATATGTGTACTTATGATAGAACTAAAAAGTAATTGAAATCATTTTGAAGTAAGTTTTCAAACAGTAGAATAATTGTTGCTAGAATAACAAGCAATAGTGAAAGAATAGAAGTAATGTCGTTATTCTTATATAACTAATTGACCTATTTATGCAAAACAGATGAAACCATTTGACATCCTTTCATAGGGAGCTTTTCTCTAATCAAGAACATAGGTTTTAATGAATGAATACAGCATTTTAACTATTAAAAAATAAAGATATTTACTTAAGTACACAAGTTAACTTTATTTCAAATGATTTCAGTATGTAACGAAAAAAAATCTTAGATTGCTTTTGTAACAAACAACTTTGAAATGCAAGAAAAAAAATCAATTATTTAATTTCAAAATATATAAAAGAAGAATACAACTTGGTTATAAAATTAAAGAATCCCATAAGTCTGAAGAAAAGAAAACCTTTATAATTTGCGGTGACAACAAATAGTATAACGGCAAAAAAAAAGTTTTTTTTATTGAAAGTTCAATTCTAGCAATTAAATTAAAAATGCGAAGAAGTAATAACTTTTAAGCTTTTAAGGTCTTAATTCAAAAACCAAAGATTTCTTCTTGAAATCGTGATTACAGTAGGCTAATTACTTCGAGACAATGGAATAAAGGCAAAGGAGTTAAGGTATTAATGAAGGCTTCCTCTTTGCCTGCATGGTTGTTTATATTACATAGCATTGAAAGCATATAAGGAAATTTCAAGCTAGGTAAAATAAATAACCTAACAGACACAGGAGCAATCTTAGGAAGTTCATCCTGTGGTTGATAAGTAAGATTCAATACTTTGATGTTTTGTAAAAAAGATGCACAAATATGCGGCAGTGTATAATCGCACCTCATTTATTTTACTTTTTTTTTTTTTTTGAACAGATAATTGGCGGAAAATGCGTAGGGAATTAATGTACTTAATTTTGTAAAGCAAAAAAAAATTTTTTTCGTCATAAAATCAATTTTCCCTGATTTTTTGTTATTTTTTCAAAATTCCCTGATATTTCCCTGACTTTTCCCTGAACTCCCTGATTTCCCTGATCTGTCGCCATCCTGTACTTCATCAGAGCGCTCAAGAAACGTGCAGAAGTCTTGAACTTATACAAAAAAAGAAAATCAGAAAGGAAATTAGTTGTAAAAAAAACTGTCAGTACAACAAACTCTAACAGAAATAGATCATCTTATCTTGCACTAATAATAGGGACATATTATTAATTTATTTTGGCAGCGGAAAACTAAACTAGAAACTAAAGTTGTTTTAGGAAAAACAAAGAATCTGAAGCAGGCGAATTTTAAAGCTATTAGTTTTTAAATAGAAAAATCATATAAAAAGTATGTTTTACATTTAAAATTAAAAAAAAAAAGTTTCTTTATTTACGTACATTCTTATGATAATGTTCTTGGTTAATACACTGCAGAAAGAAGGTAAATAACAACTATGGTGCTATATTTGCATGTTCGAAAATGATCTCCAAGACCGACCAACCTCCATTAACGACCACTTCTTTCAGAAACGGAGAGTGGTTGCTCCAGAGAAGTTTCACAGTATCTTTTTTTCTTTTTTTTTGAGCGGGCGAGAACCATTTAACCGAGAAAAAATGTTTGCACAAGGGCTGCCATTCTTATTTCTGGTCTAATTATAAAAATAGTTTCATGCACTAAAATTTGACTATCTCTTCGAACTATTAAAAATTTAGCATTTAGTTGGCTTTAAAAGCAATCTGTTTCTAAACTCGATGATTCACATAAAATTCTGCAAACATATAAAAGGATAAGAAAGCAATTTACCTGAAGTTGAGTCTTTTGTAACACTGATTCGATTTGGAGTAAACACAACAGCATCAAAATTGATATCAGCCAAGGGGTCCAATAAACTTTCAGCTTTTCTTTCGCCGGTACAATTGAAGAGGAGAACCTTCACAGAGGATCTAAAATGTACGTAAATTTAAATTTTATGCACCTGAACTTTGAACGCATATTGGCCAAATGGCGAAAATATCAATAGATTTTTTAAAAAAATGTTTCAAAAATGAACTCAAAAGGCAGTATTATAAATTTTATATATAGGCGCATTTTGGCGCAGATTTGCCACCTCTGCATTGATTACAAAGATCATATCTGTCACACAAAATGAGGGGGATTTCCTAGAGCTGTCTTTTACTCAGGGTTCGAAAATATTGTGATATTTTCAAAAACATCGCAAAATATCCGATATTTTGACATATATTGGCTATTTTGATATATATTCGATATTTTGATATCTATCCAGTATTTTCAATCAGCACAAACTAAATCTTCAAATTAGTAAATGCAACATCAAATCACTATTTTCTTACATTATTATTACAAAATGTAGATCTAAAATTAAGGTTTCTTTCATTATTTATATCTAATATTTCATTTTAGATCAATTTTAATTCATCAATTTTAATGATGGAGTTCATTTAGCATTAAGTTTTACTCATTTTTCTTCTGTTAGCTACTTTTACACAGTTATGCTTCAGAACAGTGGCGGTTCGTGCCTTATTTTAGTGGGTGGGCCCGCAGTTATGTTTATGAGTCATTCTTCAAAAAGTGTAACTTTTCTATTACATGGCTTTTACAGTAAAAACTTTCGGGAACAATTCATTTAACAATAATTTTTAATTTCATCAAAAATATATCGATTTAAACCTGCCAACAATTTTTTAATAATATTTTTTATTTTAGAAAAATTTTTGTTCACAACATGTGAATTCTCACCTCCGTGGCATGTCACACACCTAGTGTGACTGTTTTTGTTGCTTAATAACTTGTTTAATTAAAAGTATATACTTATTTATTTATTGTTCCATTCACAAGTGTCTCAAATACTAATTGTTTAAGTATATTTAATTTTTTAATATTGTGTTTTAGTTCGTTTTAGTAGGACAAGGGGTCATGTCACACAATAAATTCTCACCTCCGTTACCTAAACACAAAATGCCATTCCTCATTAACACGTGGCAGTAATGACACCAAATTTTTTTTTTCATGACACAAGGGAGTGAGTCCCCTCGTTTATTTTTAGCCATAGTTGAAGTTGTGAGATTTTTGTCGAAAAACAAAAAGATAGATTTTGCTTCAAAAACTTGATATGGTTATTCTGACTTCACACCTCGGTAAACTTGAATTTCAGGGATGTACATTAATGTAAAAAAAGAAGTGAACATGTTTTCATATGCTTAACATGTGCAGATTGTAGCAACGAAGTAAAAATAATTTCCCATGAAAAATGTATCAATTAGGCCTATATTAATGGAAAGATCCCCACCTCCGTGACAGACCTTATCAATGTCATTATTTCTGAGGTAAAAATAACTGATGGAGGGGAAATACATCAGTACTAGGCATTCTACCAAAATTATAAATTGCCAGTATATCCTCAAATCTACTAAATTTTTTTTAACATACATTTGAAACTACTAATTAAGCTGTTTTTTAATTAAGACAGCTTACTATTATATTACCACTAATCATTAAAACAGCTGATTATTTGCACAACTAAGAAAATTACTACTTTGATATTAAATTGACCTCAATTTTTAAAAAATTAAAGTTTTTTTCTTTTTTTATTTATTTCTGTGAACAAGGCATTTCTTTATTTATGAGTAAAATAATTGGAACTTAGCTGGGTCATTGTTTATGGTTACTTCTAGATGGTAACACTTTCATGTAAGAATGAAAAAAAAAGAAAACAAAAGGTTTCAAAATTGAAAAATATTTGCGTTCCTTACCACTAAAAACACCCCCCGCAAAAAACGGTTCTTGCTAGGTGAATTAAATTATTTTCAGGACAGGCATAAAAAGTATTCAACAATATTTAAAAAAATACTTTAATTATAGTATAAGCATCTTGACTTCATAATTCAAGCAACCTTAAAATTAAAACATTTATAACTGACAAATCGCGTCTAAAAGGTCCGTCTAAACAACAACAAAAATAAGTAAATAAAATAAAAGAAACAAACAGAATATTTATATTGCTGCATTTTTTACTTATCGACTTTCAAATTTAACTTATGTTTTATCATCATTATTAAATAATAATTTTGAGTAAGAGTGGCTGAAAAATTAATTATGGTTATACATGTACCCTTAACAAAATATTTAATCGACTAGTTATGGGCACATTAGCATGAAAGGATCTTAAATATTTTAATTAATGGCAAAATTATACCTATATGATAGGAAAAAAAAGCTAAGGTAATAGAACTGCGATCTGATGAGAAACAGCAATGTAATTTCCTACAATGTCTCTCGACTTTTTTTGACATATGAGCCTGCAAGCTTTTCAAAAAAATTCACGTGGACCTATGCTGTTTTTTTTTTTAAACTTGTAAAAAAATGTTCGCAAACCGTTAAAAACTAGTGAAAAAAAATATGAACGGCTGAAGTTAGTTCCCCCCCTTCCTTTTTTGCATAGTAATAAAAATAATAAAAGAATAAGTAAATATATAAATAAAACTCTATTAAATAACTGTTACACAAATATTTAAATGTTGAGACAAGAAGTAACTATGGTAAAAAAAAATGGACATAAAAGTAAAATAAAAAAACTGCTGAGAAATCACAGAAAATTATAAAAATTAATCTCAAAACTGACGTAAAAGATTAAGTATTGGATAATATTATCATTAGGTATTATGGAGTTTTCTTTCTTTTCTTTTTTCTTTTTTATTTTTAGCGTGGACGACCAAAAAATCTGAGGACCAGTCTTTTTTTTTTTCTTTTGCCACTGCGTCAGACCACCGGGCTGCTCTACTATTTGAAAAGAAAGTCTTTGCACAGAAATTTTGAGAATAAGCATTGCTAACTCCAAAAACAAAAAAATAACGAAAAAAATTATGTATGCGTTGCAAAACAAATGCACGGAATCTCATGAAACCGGCAATCTCCATGCCTATAGTAATAGCTGTTGAAGAGGAAAAAATTAAGACACAAAAAAAAAAAAAAAAAAAAAAAAAACAGAAGCGGAATGGTATGAAAAAAGGTTTTCCCTGACACATGGGCAGGGAGCAGCTGATTCTCTGCCCTTTTACATGTTATTCTATTGAGCGATGTTGCTAGACTCTTCCCCGCTGACCTCTACTCTTCCCTCCAAACCGCTACTGCTCTTGCTTGGTATTAGACAGCTACAATTTCATTCGGGCTTGGCGAAATTTGCCCACCCTTGAGTTGCAATGAATTCCTTCAGGTGTTATCACCTGCCGTTTTTCGCTTTCTGATTCAGTCATTGCAATTGGCTAAGGGCAGAGGAGTGGCTCTTAGTTTCGGGGGCAGTTTCAAGCGAGCTGGCAGCTCTTAAAGCTGTGCACAGCGCTAAAATTAATGGGATTTAAAAACTTTCCAGTTATGTTTAGAGATATGCGGGGAGGACTAGATGTTTGAAATCTGTTGTTCGCCGTACTTTTTGCCTTTTTCAACTGAAACACAAAACGATATTTTTGTTAATAATATATTTTATTGATTACAACTTTTTTGGGTGGCCCACCCTGCCCATAGTGACGAGCCGCCCCTGCTTCAGAAATAAAAAATATGCATTAGTTGGTGCACAGACAGTCATAACACATTTTCTTTTTTTTTGAACAATGTTAAATATTTAATTAGGCACTTTTAATATGAATTAAAAGTGTTACATTACTAATAATTTTATGAATATAAAATACAAGCATAAAAGGAATATTATACGAATTTGTTATATTAATGATGCATTAATACATCATAAAAATATAGTAACTACTTTTTAGTAATTTTTAATAATAACAGACCCCGAAGTGGTTTTTTGAGGGGAAAAAGTAGGAAATAAGGAATTAAAAATTAAAAAAGTAGGAAAAGTAGGAAAAAAATCACTTAAAAAAAGGATGAAAAAAAAAAAACTGGTGGAAAAAAAGATATTAATTACAAAAATATGAAAATAAAATCTAAACAAAGAAACACCTTTCACCAATAGAGTAATAAAATTTTTAAGTGTGAAAAAATAAAATGCAATATAGCAATCGCAAAAATAATAATAATAATAATAATAATAAAACTCCTATTTTGGTTCAATAAAACCATTTTTGTTAAAGATTTGTTTTGTCAAAAACGAAAACATTCCTTCGAGAGCATCCATTTATCATTTAAAAATACCATCACTTTCAGCTCCTGTTATCAAAACTATGATACAAAGGCAAAGCAAATATTAAATTAGTTTTAGTTAAAAATAATCAGCAGCTGACATGCATTCTTACATAAACAGAGGCAGATGTTTGAATTTGAAAAAAAAAAAAATAATAATTTGAATTTGACTCCTTGAATTCAAATTATACTTTTCGCAATCACGAGTGTGTTTGTGTGTGGGGGTATGTGTGCTTGTGTGTAGGGGGTATGTGTATGTGTGTAGGCATGTGTGTTTGTGTGTAGGGGGTATGTGTATATGTGTGTAGGTATGTGTGTGTATGTGTTTGTGTGTGTATGTATGTGTGTAGTTGTGTATGTATGCGCGTGTGTGTAGGACATGGATGCAACCTGGAGACGGTTTTCGCTAAGGTAAAAAAATAGGCTTTGTCGCAACTAATTTAGGGAAAGCTGAATTTTTGCAGGATGTTAGCAAATAAAGTATACACTAAAAAAATACAAAGTCCCGACCCCCACCCCTCTTGCTTTCTCCCCCACCCCCCTCCGAAACATTGCAAGAGCAGTACTATGATTATACGTTTTTCGTGTCGCAACTAATTAGGGGAAAGCTGAATTCTGGCAGGATGTTAGTATATAAAGAATACACTAAAAAGTCACAAAGTCCCGACCCCCACCCCTCTTGCTTTCCTCCCACCCCCTCCGAAACACTGAAACATTGCAATAGCAGTACCCTTTGGCAGTACTATGATTATACGCTTTTTGTGTCGCAACTAATTAGGGGAAAGCTGAATTTTGGCAGGACGTTAGTAAATAAAGAAAACACTAAAAAACCGCAAAGTCCCGACCCCTACTCCTCCTGTCCCCCCCCCTCTCTGAAACACTTAGACCATCAAGAGCAGTACTATGATTATTCGCTTTTCTTTTCGCAGCTAATTAAGAGAAAGCTGGATTTTTGCACGATGTTAGTACATAAAGTGTACACTAAAACCTAGACAGTCTCGATCCCAACCCCTCTTGCTGCTCCCCCCCCCTCCTTCCGAAATATTGCTCACTGATCAGTTCAGTACTATGATTATACGCGTACAGCTTGAAAATTTATGATGTTACCGGGGTATTCCTTTTTTGATTTCACTCCTAACAATATTATAAACCAGTGGTGCCAAACCTAAGGCCCAGGTGCCGTATCCGGCCCGCGAAGCTGATCCGTGTTGCCCGTTGTTTTGTGAAATGTTACAACTCGAAGAGCACAATTAATGACAAATTTACAAATTGTTAGCCAAATATTTAGAAATTGGTTTCTGAAAACATTGTTGGGGACCACTGTTATACACAAATTATGAAACATACAATTTTTATGTAGATAGCTCAGTTTCACCATTTTACCAACTTAATCATATGCGGAAATCTCACAACAAAAACCAAAAAGTAACTTCAACAAATTAATAGCTTTTTATCATTACGTCTTGGAAAGAAATGTTTGAACAAAATTTATAGATAATAATATGATAATAGTCATTTTCTTGAAATGGATCAACAACGTAATAAGGGGCCATCTTCTAATATTTCGTTGGTTTGGTCCGAAATATTGTTACAGTGCATTCCACTACAGTGTCCACACATAGACGTGCAATCGAACCTAGCTTTACGACAGATGCAGTTTGGAACACATAATCTTTTCAATTGCAAGATACTAATTGGAGAAGTTCACTTGAAGCAGAGGTAATCTTCATGAACTTAGGAATCAGTTTGTTGCATGAAGTATAATGCCATCCTCACTCTTCTGGGGGAAGTTTAAAATCTAACCGAGTTTGAATCTGGTGTTGACCCTAAAGACTCTGGTGGAAACCTTAAAAAGATATTGACGAGTGACGTCTGAAGTTGGTGGAAGTTTTGATAAATCAAAAGTGGACTTAAGGCACATTTTTGTGATTAATTGCTTTTCACAAACTTTTATTCAAACTTGGTTAGGTTTTAAACTTCCAGCAGAAGAATGGGTTTGGAAATATATTTCAAGCAACAGACTGATTCCTAAGATCATGACAATTACCTCTCTGCTCTAAGTGAAAATCTCCTACTAATATCTTGCAACTGTAAGACATTGTGTTACAAACTGCAGCTGTCGTAAAACTGGGTTCAATTGTACGTCTATGTGTGGACACTGTAGTGGAATGCATTATAACAATATTTCAGACCAAGCCAACAAACTGTTAAATGACCCCTCATAAAAGAAAAATTGTAGTTATAATAACTTGATGCCTTTTTTTTTTGAATGCAACCTGTTTTTCAGAAACCAGTTGCTACATAGTCCTTGAGTTGTAACATTTCGCAAAACAACGGTTCACACTGATCAGTTTCATGGGTCGGATGTGACCGGTGGGACGTAGGTTAGGCACCACTGGTTTATAATATTGTAAGAAGTGAAATAAAAAAAGGAATACTCCGGTATCATCATTAGTTTTTGAGCTGTAAGCGTATAATCATAATACTGCTATTGCAATATTTCGGACGGAGCGGGGGGGGGGGATGAAGCAATAGGGGTAAGGACTTTGTGTTTTTTTAGTGTATACTTAGTATATCAACATCTTGAAAAAAAAAATCGGCTTTCCCCTATTTAGTTGGGACACGAAAAGCGTATAATCATTGTACTGCTCTTGCAATGTTTCGGAGGGGGGTGGGGGAGAAGGGGGGGTGCGGGTCGGGACTTTGTCCTATTTTAGTGTATACTTTTTGCTCTAACATCTTGAAAAACATCCGCTTTCCCAAATTAGTAGCGACACGAAAAGCGCATAATCATAGTACTGCTCTTGCAATGTTTTGGAGGGGTTGGGGAAAAAAGCAAGAGGGGTGGGGATTGGGGCGTTGTACTTTTTTAAAGAATACATTACGTACTAACATCCTGCCAAAATTCAGCTTTCTCTTAGTTGCGACAAGAAAAACGTGCAATCATAGTACTGTTCTTGCAGTATTTCGGAGGGGGTGAGGGAGTGGGGGGGAGAAAGAGTGGTGGGGGGCGGGACTTTGTATTTTTTTAAAGTGTACTTTATGTACTAACATCCTGCCAAAATTCAGCTTTCCCCTAATTAGTTGCGACACGAAAAGCATATAATCATAGTACTGCTCTTGCAATGTTTCGGAGGGGGTGGGGACGAAAGCAAGAGGGGTGGGGGGTCGGGACTTTGTGGCTTTTTAGTGTGTACTTTATGTACTAACATCCTGCCAAAATTCAGCTTTCCCCTAATTAGTTGTGACACGAAAAGCGTATAATCATAGTACTGCTCTTGCAATGTTTCGAAGGGGGTGGGGGGAAAGCAAGAGGGGTGGGGGTCGGGACTTTGTGGCTTTTTAGTGTGTACTTTATGTACTAACATCCTGCCAAAATTCAGCTTTCACCTAATTAGTTGTGACACGAAAAGCGTATAATCATAGTACTGCTCTTGCAATGTTTCGGAGGGGGTGGGGGCGAAAGCAAGAGGGGTGGGGGTCGGGACTTTGTACTTTTTTAGTGTATACTTTATGTACTAACAATCTGCAAAAATTTAGCTTTCCCTAAATTAGTTGCGACACGAAACCTTTATTGACTGGGCTAATAGAGCAGCATCGTGAGGAGCCGGTCGACGGTGGTGGTGCGGAGGGTGGCGGTGGGAAAATAAAATGATAGGACGCCAAAAACAGTCAAGTGAAAGCAATAAGCAATCGTGATTGCTCAAAAAAAAGGAAAACGACTGAAAATGCAGAACTAAAATAAAATGTGTTCTTAAATATGGGACTTAAAATTTATAATAAAATAATTAAACTAAATAAATAACGAAATAAGTCAACTAAATAGTTTGTACTATGTTATGTATTTTTAGCATTCAACATACATTTTTGTTTCAAGCACGTCATTTATGGGGGTCAATTTCTCCCCTCCTTGGCTTTGGAAAATTAATGCTTGTGCGGCTTTTGTTGTTTGCAGATAAAATTTGCATTCATTATACATCCTTCGCTAGCCACCTCCGGGGGGGGGGGGGAGAGGGGATCAAAGTGATGAGTCAGTTCTAATTTTAATCAAGCAATAAAAACGAATATTGTTTTAATGGTTTGATGATTTTTACCTTCTTCTTGTTCCAAAATTTTTGTCTTGAAAATAAAAGGAAACATCCATGCATGGTAAACATAACATTTCTATCAAAGACAAAGATCAGTTACTAACGTTTCTCTGTGCAAAAAAGGGAAGGCATGTAGTTTATCTCAATCCTCACCATACAACAAAAATATTCAGTCGGAAATTGTTCTCGAAATTGAGAGTGAAGGGGGAGCACCTGACATCAAATGCCTGCATATATCTCTTTCTCCCCCCTCCCTTTGATCAGGCGCACTAAGTAAAATAACTTACAGTAGATACGCCGCATCGGTATAATTGCCGCACCCGAAAAGAGTAAGAGTCTGCCAAAAAAATTTCAAATGCTCAGAAATGTCGCATTGCCATAAACACAGCACATAAAAATGATGTGCAACTCCTCGATATTGATGATATATCAGAGTAGAAAATACCCATTAAAAAGAAAAAAAATACATATTAGTTAGTAGCTCTATCCCCCAACTTTTAAAAATATGAAGAAATAAAAACAAAATATTGCATTTAAATTGATTTCCGATTTTTCTCCAAAAATCGGGAACGTTTTGCCCATCCAGGTTTTGCTATGTTTATTTATTTTTATTTATTTTTTTTTTTTTTTTTGCAAATACACTCTTTGCAAGGAAAGAAAATGAAATTTTATAAATTTTATAATCATGTTTACGATTTAGAGTGAACAATAATCATACTTATGTACGAAAAAAGTTTCCGCGATTATTTTTCAAGTAGTCAGTTTTTGCGAATTTTTGTTATCTGTCGCTTTTATGTTGTATAAAATATGTATAGTGTACAAGTTTTTCATTTTTTGCTTCCTTATGTTCCTTTTAAGGTTTTACATTGCCTTTTTGTTTAAATTGAGATCCATTTCACTTGTAATCATACAAAAAATTGGCGAATAGGAAATTCGGTTTTTCCCGCATTTTTTGAACAGTCGGCCGTTTACTTTACTTAAAGCTTTTAATTGATGGGTAAATAATATATGATTGCATCAGAATGTGCCAGTATCTATTTTTTTTTTTTTTTTTAGTTTCGTTAATACAGTAGGACTGAAGTCAGGGCGATAAAAAGAAAAGTCGATCATAAACGCCGGAACGGCAAAAAAAGTCACTTACGAAAATTTAACTTTTAAACACACAAACGTTCCTTCCAGAAATTACTGTAGTCGTTCAATGAAAAGCTAAGGATCCGTTTGTTCCTTTTACTTTTCAAAATCAAAACATGCAGAAAATTATCGGTGCGGCATTGTAAAAATTAAGAATCAATGCACAATTAGAAGTGCTATACTAAAGAAAGAAAAAGTAGGAAAAAAAAGGAAAAAGTAGGAAAATAAGGAGAGAGCTCTAAAAAGTAGGAAAAACTAGGAAAAATAGGAACTCTTCGGGGTCTGTAATAAATGAACAATATTGCTATGATTAATAAAATTTTTATATTGAAATTACCGTAGTTGAAAACGTAAATATCAAAATATCATGATATTTTCAAAACAAATTTCGGATACATATCATGATATATATATCGGCGAACCCTGCTTTTACTACAAATCAAAAGGCAAGTGAGACCGTGGTAGGCATCAAGGGCGCCCATATAGGGGGGCAAGGGGGGCTCAAGCCCCCCTTTGGGATGAGAACTTCTTTGCTTTTAGTGCTTTTTTCCTTGCAAAGATGTAAAAAAATTTCTTTTCTATCTATCAATGAATAAGTTATTAAAAATGTCAAATTTTGATATCTCTATAATCTGTACTGAAATCAGTTTCCATGAGGAAAATGTTCTGCTAAACCATTGGGAAAATTCCTGAGTCCCCCCTTAGAATTTTGCATATGGGCGCCCATGCTAGGCATAGAATACGGTGGTTCATCTAAAAGCCGAAACAAGCTTTTAGCCTTATCTTTGCAGGAGACGATGATGATGATAATGAAAAAGCTATTTTTCATACTCTATTCAAAACTAACTTGGAAACAAACCTGAGGTTAGTTTTCTCTGTTTCACTGCTTTCATTAAACCATCTAGCACAGTATTTCATACTTTGTTGAGTATGAGCACCGTCTAAGTAAAAGGTGATGCGAGGTTTCTTCAGTACTTGAAACCTTCCAGGCCACGTACTGGAAACTAATGCTAAAATCAATATTTACATTATTTAGGCATTTTGTTTACAACATTCACACAATTTTATACAATTTTTATTATAATTCAAATATTAAATTTTATTCACATTTACAATTTCATTGCATTTGGTTCCAAAACACATTTAAACATTTTGGAAACATCAGATTTGGATTTTAAAAAAAGAAAAGAAAAAAAACACAGTTCAGACTTTTATGATGTTTAAGAGCCATTGTCTGTAAGAATCAGGCAGTTTAAAGCATTTGTGATTGTTGACATTTTTAATTTTTTTTATTTTCACATATGTTGTTCCTTATCATAAATGTAATGTAAATCCGAAATTTGAGCTTTGTCTCACTGACCGTTTTTGAGAAAACAATTTTTTTTGTTTAGGGGGCGTGGCACATTTTTGCCGGTTTTTCAAATTTGCAGATTTTAATGTGCTTGTTACTTGAAGCACCCTTATAATGACATGGATTTTTTAATTCCATATTACTATATGATCTTGTTAGATACTGTTACAGCTGTCAAATCGGTGACACTGCGAGGGCGACGCCCACAAACTCCGTTTAAAAATGACCGAAAATGATTTTTTTTCTATATTCAAGGCCAATTTTCTCAAAGCGCCTTCATGATGACACCAACATTTTTAGATCATTTTCTAGCCACACTTACATACATCAAAAATATGTATCAAAATCGGTGTCACTATAAGGGCACCAGAAGATATTGGAACTTTTATTCAATAAATTTCACAAAAACACAAATATTTAGAATCTAATTACAACTGTCGCCCTCATAGCAGATATCTGATACTACATTAGGTTGATAACTACCATGTTTGTCTAACATTTGCACACAAAAAATCAGTGTCACTCCTATTATTTTTGGAAATATAATCGTTCCAAGTTAGTACGTTATGGGGTTTTTTCTATATTTCTTTATTTAATATTTTCACACCCAGATTTTTTTTTTAAACATATTTATTTTTAATTTAATACAAAGAAGTGTACTTTATAACATAAACAGCTTTGGGCAGCAAGAGAGTCTTTTTCTTGAATAGAAAATGCCCGTTTTGATATAGGTACCAGGTGGATCTATTATGCATAACATGTCTAGACTATTATACCAATACTCGTCTTGTTTTTCCGGCCAAACAAATTTATTTATTCCAATTGTTCTTGACATGCATTTGACCTAAACTTGCAAATGGTCAACTTCTACTATTTTTCTGGGATACCATGTTTTCAAATACTTTAGTGCTACAAAATTAGCAGTTTTCAATAAGAGATGACCGTCTTTCTGAAATTGGTTTGATTTGATTCTTAATGTTTTCTTCGTTTTGGTCTACGTTATCCTCAAATTCAGTTTCAGATTCTGAATGTTCACTTTCTTCAATATTCTCATTTGATGTATTGAGAACGCATTCGTTTTTTTTTTTTTTTTTTTTTGTTTCTTCCATCGAAAAAAAAAAGGGATAGGATTTGTTTCATAGAACAATACTCTGAAGTAACGAACAGTTTTTCTCCCGTTACGAACTGCATTTCTCATCTAGTGTGCAACTTGACAGGGATGTTGTTTTTTCCCAGTATTTTCACCAATCGTAAATTGTTCTTATAAATACTCCTTCTGCTTTGAAGTGAACTTGAACTGAGCTCGTAAAGATAGAGCCCATCCAATTTCATTAAATTGAACTTTTGGCAATGCAGGGGTATTTATTAGTTGAAAATTTGAAGCATTTATATAAGATGTTTGTAAGAGCTTCTCTTTGGAATAAATAGATTTGTTTGGCCGAAAAAAAAGATGAGTATTGGTATGATAATCTAGACATATTATGCACAATACATCCGCCCTTACCTATATCAAAACGGGCATTTTCTATTCAAGAAAAAGACGCTCTTACTGCCCAAAGCTATTTATGTTAAAAGATACACATTTTTATATTAAATTAAAAATAAATATGTTCAAAAAATCTATCTGGGGGTGAAAAGATTAAATAAATAAATATAAAAAAACGCCATAACGTACTAACTTCGAAAGATTATATTTCCAAAAATAATAGGAGTGACACCGATTTTTTTTTTGTGCAAATGTTAGACAAACATGTTGGTTACCAACCAAATTTAGTATCAAATCTCTGCTATGGGGGCGACAGTTGTAGTTAGATTTTAAATATTTGTGTTTTTGTGAAATTTATCGAATAAAAGTTCCAATATCTTCTGGCACCCTTATAGTGACACCGATTTTGATACATATTTGTGATGTATGTAAGTGTGGCTAGAAAATGATATAAAAATGTTGGTGTCATCATGAAGGCGCTTTGAGAAAATTGGCATTGAATATAGAAAAAAAATCATTTTCGGTCATTTTTAAACGGAGTTTGTGGGCGTCGCCCTCGTAGTGTCACCGATTTGACAGCTATAACAGTATTTAACAAGACCATAAAGTAATATGGAATTAAAAAATACATGTCATTATAAGGACACTTCAAGCAACAAGCACATTAAAATCTGCAAATTTGTAAAAATGGCAAAAATGTGCCACGCCCCCTAAACAAAAAAAAATATTTTCTCAAAAACGGTGAGTCAGACAAAGCTCAAATTTTGGATTTACATTACATTCATGATAAGGAACAACATATGTGAAAATAAAGAAAATTAAAAATCCCAACAATCACAACCTGCCTGATCCTTACAGACAATGGATCTTAAGGAACAACAGCCCCCCCCCCCCATAAAATAAATCCCCCCCCCCCCCCCGAAAAAGTTAATGTCCTTAAATATATGATGTGTGTACAAAGTCAGCCTTTGACATTTTCAAGCAAAGAATTAAATCGATGATCTCTTAGTTTGAAGTATAACTAAAAATTGACAATGTTACAGAATAATCTAGACATTTATGCAACTACGTTAAATATCTAATCCACCACTAAAGTAGTTCCTAACTTCGATTTTCAAATTCCATCTGGATGAAAAAAAAATACATCTGATATTCTTTTGTATTTATTTAGAACAATGTATTTAAAAAAAAGTTTTTTTTTTTGAAAAGAGATGAGTGATGTTAAAGGTAAATATTAGAGAAATGTGAATAGTATAAACATTATTATTATTATTTTAACTTAAATTATCAACAGTAAAGAGAAAAAAGTAGAATGTAGGCTGAATTTTTTTTTTTTTTTTTAATTTTTAAAATTAAGAAATAAAACTTCTGAAAAAAATTCTGGTTATACAGTGAAAAAGAACTTTTAAAAGAGCATTTTACTGTTAAAACTTTTAAATTATTTTAATGAACATAAAAAAATAATTTAAATATAATGACTAAAATGGATAAAAGTTAGAAACAAATCATGTTTAAACCAAAGATATTGAGCAACAGAAACACTTGTTGCAGACTATTACGACAATGCAAAAAGTTGGATAATATTCTAATTTTTTAGCACACAACGAAAAGACAGCAATGGTCTTTAAAGGACAAATTTACAAATAACATCAACAATTTCAAATGTTACAACACTGCTGAAAACCATTTTTAAATGTTAATAAGGTATAGTTTCAATTCAATTTAAAACAGAAATTAAAAACTACAGTAAAAATGGAATAAGTGTGTGAAGAAGTGAGGAAGAAGTTTTTCCAGATTATATTGAACAATAAACATTTAGATGAAATGTTTTTACAGTTTCATTTTACATACGCAATATTTACCTTCCTTTATCTTTGAGTTTAAGATGTACGGAGATGCCATTGTTAAAGGCACAGAAAACAAGTTTGAATTTTCCAAAAGTAACTCTTGATTCCTTGACCAATCAAACACGGCACTATCTGTAAGAAATTAACTATGTGTTATAAACGCATTGTAAAAAAAAACAAATCAAATGTTGTTATTAAAACTCAAAGTTCTTTCATAGTACAAATGATGCAGAAAAGCTATTTTAAAGAAACAATTTGAAATATTAATTGAAACTTAAGATACACAAAATTTGAACAAGCTATTTACTAAAAGTAGATAGCTAACGGACAAAAGAGAAATTGAAGTGAAACATAAAAAAAATAATAGGGTTGTCACACAGTTTAAATACTGAACTTGGCTGAAAACAGTATAAGTATTAAATTGCTGGGAGAATGTTTCCAGTTATATTTAAAGGACGAGTTCCATTTATGACTAGACCATACTTACAATTTTCAGCCTATGAATGTTTAGAGCAGAAGAATAAAAAATACTAATGCTCAAATTTTCCGCTCTATGAAATAGTTAAAACAGAATATAATTTTAAAAAATGTCTTAAATGAAGTTTGACAATAACTTATAGAAACAAAGGCAATAAGTTGATATAAAAAAATATTAATAAATAAAAATGATTATAAAAACTAAATTGGAAATAATTACTTGCACTTTGGAGGTTAAAAGCAATTTCCAATAGAAAGCTCATCGATTAAAAAAAATTGCTGGTCACATGCTTTTTTAGTCATAAGCTCACGTTTTCTGCACTGAAAAAGGGCTTCCTTGTAATTCTGAAACTAACATACAGTCGAGTACCGACTTACGCGAGAGACGCGTTCCAAGACATCTCGCGTAAGTCGGAATTTCACGTTGTGGAACAAGGTATGTTTAGTAATTTTTTATAAGCATACCTAATTTTTTCAGACGTTTGTAAACAACCCTCATATTGTTTCAAACCATTTATTAACTATATATTGCAGTATCTTTTACAAAGAACGGAACACACCTCTTTCTAGCCCCTTTAATCCACAATGCAAGAGCAGCTTCCATTTTCATGATGTTAGTATTTTGCTCCGAAACTACTCTGCGAGCTTCAGTATCAAAACTTAATTTATAACTTCAATATCGAGGAGGGGGGGAGTGGAACCCCTAATTCACTTTGACTGTGGTCTTTACTCCTAGAAGGGATTTTTTCTGTGTACAGTTTGCTTACATTTATTCAAATAATCTGTACACTACAATTTGGAAGCATCACTACAAAACAACTAAACAATCAAAATATTGAATAATCAGTATGTGAATTTACATTACATTTAGGTGACTCATATGACATAAATGTAGGGGAGAACGGGATGGTTGGCTATAGGGGCAGGTAAACTAAGCAACAATAGCTCGTAACCATTGCATAATTTTCATCAACTAATCACAAGCGTCAATACCCCATGTCATCCACAAACTTGTGCGAAGTGAGCCGCAGCAGTCGCGAGGCGTTAGTAAGTGAGATCACATGCTGTGTTTTTGCTATCGGTAAGTAATTTTTTTTGTTCCTTTTTTTTGGTGTTGTGCCCCTCCTCTGGACTTAGAAACAACGTTGTTCTTTTGCCAAATTAAAATATAATAGTTCTATTATATATAGCATAGTATTGCTTCTATGTTAGTGCCACAGTTTGCATATGATGAGCAAGTAAAATTCAAAATGGCGTCAGGGGCTGGTTGGCAAATTTCGTTCAAGGTAGGTAGATTAATGATGATGGTAGGTAGACTAATTGATTAGCAATTTATTACAATAATTCAAGTTACAATTAAGGTTGGAACAGAAAGCATACAAAGAATTAATCTTACTTATTGTTATTTTTAAGTTTTTTTTTTTTAATCTTTAAAATAAGAGAATTAAAAATTGTTACATTCTCCGTTCACAAAGAACTTTGATAATGTATCTCAAATTTAAGTTTTTTTATATTAAATAACAAGTTTCAATCATTTAGTAAATTTTGGTGTTTTATTTTATATTAATCCTCTTTATTTACACTAATTACTGCCTAGGTCAAGCTACCCCATGCATATGGTCAACTTACCCCGGACATGGGGTAGGTTGATCAAAGGTCAGTGGTTTATAAAATCGGCTAAATAAGTGTTAGAGTGATGAAAATATAGGTCATATTATAGTGTTTTAGGTACCTGAATAGTTCTTCTATCGGTAGCAATTGTTGTATTTGTCATATTAAGTTCAACATCACAGATATACGAGTTTAAGTCAAAAGTTAGTCAACCGTTCCCGGTCTCCCTTATTTTGCAATCAAATTTTTAAACTTACAAGCCTCATCATGCTTTGACAACCAAACTCTTGCTAATTGAAGGGCTAAAGATGCATTTACATTCTGAACAATTCCTGGAATGCCTAATGAAATATTCTTATCGTATGCTTCTAATGGTGGAGCCAAAACTAAGGGACACTACAAAAAATAAAAATATACATTAACAATCATAAAGAAAACTAACACAAATAAAAAATCATTCATTTTTTTCAAAACTGCAGAAACTTGATTTGGTGTAATCACATTTTAAAACCTCCCTAATCAAAATGAAAAAAAGATTTTATGAAAACTTATTTAAGAAAAATCACACTCAAAATACTTACCAGGAAACAGGGTTCGTGATTTTTTTTCTTTTTTTAAAAAAAATCAAAAATGTCGGATTTTTCAATTTTTTTTTATTGCTCAAAAATTTATAGATATTAATTACCTTACATTTATAAACATAATTTATTTCATATAATAGATGAATCTATTCAGCTTACTTTTAAAATTAAGATCAGTTCGCTAACTGCTCAAAAATTTTTAAGATTTAAAAATACATTATGCATAGATAAGATGAGATTTTGTTTTAGGCTTTGTTTAAAGATAAGATTTCCATCAACTTGCACGTTTTACAAAATATATTGAACAATTATTTTTCTTAATTATATTAGTCATGGTGTATAAGAAAAACTGCAAATTTTTGTTTTGTTCTAAACAAATTTTGGAGTAAAAGCAATATTGCAAGAGTAAAAATCTGTTGCACACATAGAAAGATCTATGTAGGTTTGCCTGTTGAAGTTAAGATAGTGTAATGCAGTGTAGTTTAATTTAGAGAAATACATTCTAAAAGTGCAAAATGAATTTATAAAAATAAAATCAATTGTTTTTAATTAATTATCCTGATAAAAAATTCACTTGATTCAAATCAATTGATTTAAATCAATGACATTTAAAAAAAAATAATCACTTGATTTAAATCAATCTGATTTAAAGCCCCTGGATGGGACTCAAAATATTCAAGAACCTATTCTATACCTGCCAACATCTACAGGAAAAAAAATCCAGTAGCTGATTACAACGGATTTTTCATTGTTATTCAGGGAAGAATAGATATTTTTTATTATCCTTCTTAGTACAACCAAATGTTCCTTACATCATATACACGATCAAGAGAAATGATCAAAATATAGCAATCTCAGAAGAACCAGTAGAGTTGGCAGGTATGCCATTCACAGAATTTTTTTAAAGCAAAAGAATTTTAAATGAAACATGTAAAAATATTACATCATATAAATAATAAAATAATGCAAGCAAAGTCATATCAATACCAAATTCAATACTCATATTTTAAAAATTACTTAAATGTGTTAAAATAATTTCGAATTGAAGAATAACCACTTGTGAATTTGGACGTAACAAATACATATCGTCGCCTCAGAACAACAGTAAGACATCTAATTCCAGGAATAACAGTAAGATACCCTACTGTTGCTTAGTATGAAGAAAGAAGACTTAAACTGAGAATAAGCTAGCATATTGCGGCAAAAAAAGAAAAGATAAATAAAGTATACTTTTTAAAAATTGCTATTTGAAGTAAACATCGATTAATACATACATTTACATTTTGCGCCGCTTTTTGAAGCACTTTTATCGCATTTTCTGGTTGAGGAACTGTAAATGCCGGAACATCCGTCTTAAATATCCCAGCTTTTTGTGCAGCTATTTCAGTAATAGTATGCCCTAAAACATTTACATGATCAAATCCAAGAGACGTTACACCAACAACTACTGGTTTTCTGTAGAGAAAAAAAATATATATAATTCTTTTGACAGAATAAAATTAAATTTTAAAATAAAAATTTATTAAAGTAAATTTAATTGGATTAACACTTAAAAATAACACTCCACCTCTGCAATGTATGCACACAAAAAAAAAAAAAAATCTACACTGAAAAAAAGAGCAAAAAAAAGAAATGAGTATGTCAACTCTTTCCCTGTTAAAACAGAGAGAGAGAAAAAAAAAACACAGTTAAAAGTGCCTTTGATAAGTGCTGAAAATAACCTGTAGCACAGCATTCAAGTTTAAATAATTTTAAACTAAAAATAAAATGAGCTATGGAAGTTTTCAGAATGCTCTATAAAGAAGCATGACTACAGAAAATTGTATGCTTTCGAAATATGGTTCCAGTTCAAAAATCTAAAACTGTTCTGGTAGCGGCAATTCTGATAGGACTTTTTTTTTTTTTTGGATTTTAGAGGTCATAGCAAAATTTAAAAAAATGCTTGCCATATATTTACCAAAAAAAAGTATGCAAAATGCTTCAAAAATTCACAATACACATAAAATTTAAGGTTATCTCTTTGTTCTAATCATTTTATCATTTAAGGTTGCAGTACAATTTTCAGCAATTATAGAGTTATCAAACTCAAAAACATTTTCAATTTTTTCTGCATCAATTAGCAATCTGACGATTGGGACAGTGTAATAAAAGACATAATTTTATTTATATCTTCTTTATTCATGTTTATTTTATTTATTATTATTATTATTATTTTGGTTTTTACACAATCTAATAAATTAAAAACTTCAGCTTGCTTTTCCAGAAATATTGAATCTCAAAATCAGCTATCATATTCAAAATTTTCATCATTGAATATGATAGCTGATAACAGATGACACCAGGTATTTATCAGAACTTCAGAAGTTTTGATTGTATATTATTTGAATAAAATGTCTTAAAAATTTTTAAGGTGCTCACAAATAAGAATATAGGCCGAAATATATCGAAAACTGGCAGTTTTAAGTTTATGCATTAACAGTAAAGAAAAAAATGGTTTTAGTAATGATGGTTACAGATGTGACCAAAAATGTCCAGAGTTTTATTTTCATTACATATACCTCATATGGACTAAAATAAAATACAATGGATTACAAAAGGGGGGCAGCAGAATTTTGAAAGTCAAATTTTATATTTTAATGCTTAATCCAGCAAAATCGGATTTAAAAGAAAAGTTCGGACAAAAAAATTGATGGCCCCATCTATTTTTGAATTTGAGAACTAAAATAAAAATATTGAAATTCATTTTCAAAGTGCAGATTTTGGACATTTATGGACTAATAGAGAATCTATGACATTCGAATCAATGAAAGTATGGATTAAACAAAATGAACCAGAAAGTGCAGATTAAAAAACATAACCTATAAGCAGGGGCGGCAAATAGGGGGAGCAAGAGGGGGGCGGTTGCACCCCCAAATATTTTGCGCAGAATATTAAGAAATCAGGATATTCAATTTACCTAATGCGCAAATCAGTGATCATATGCAATAGGAAGTTAAAAAAAAAATAAATCTGCAGATGATCTTTAGTAAAAGTTGATGAAACTCGAGACCTGTCCAGCCACGAGCAAGTGTTTTTCGCTATTTGGATAAAAACTTTGAAATTCATGAATCATTTTCAGAACTTTCATAATAAAAAAAATAGATGGAGAATAAGTTTGTTTCAACTAAAGAAGAATTTTCCTCATATGGTTTAAATGCATCATACTTGTAAGTGCGCTGTTAAGATGATGCTTTTGCTTCCAATGTGAAAGGGCAGTGCAGTGTGACTGGCCCAATTTTTACGAGAAGTTTCTTGGTATTTTGAGTTCATTGTTGCGCTTATATTTTAAATATACGTTCAGTTAGTGAGTGAACATTGATTCCTCCTGTTAAGAGGCATATTTGAGCAGTTCAATACATTGTATACTTTAATGGAAATTTATTCTTACAAAAGACACGCTATTTTTGAAAAAAATTCGTGCATCAACAGATACTTTTGCTGGGTGAGGTACAAAATAGTCTTCAAAAGTTAAAGCTAGAACTCTTGATTGAGCTTCTATTGAGAGCTTCTTGTTAATTTGGATTTATTGGACATATTAAAAAATAAATAAATAAAGTGACAAAAATCCACATGATGATGCAAAGTCAAATGATCGACTCAATATTTTGTATCAAATAATAGATTCATTCAGTTTCTAATGAAATTAACACAAGATTTAGTGATAAATCTAAGTTCAATATTAAATGTGCAGGTTATTGAACAAGATAAATAAAATATTTCAGTTACAAGAAAAAGTTGTTGAACGAAGCAAAAAGAATCGTTTTGCGAAGAGCCAGTGTACTTCAATGATGAAAAATGAAGACTAGAGCACAAATTTTAAACTTGCGTGGTTTTTTTTTTAAAGAGAAAAATTTTAAAGATGCGTTTTCTAACATAACTTTGTAGCTTCAATTATTTTTTCACCGATTTCAATCAACTCAGATAACTGTTAAAGATCATTTTCGTTTCTCAGAAGATTAGAGTTTTTTTTTTTTTTTTTTTGGTGCATGATGGGACAAGCAAGTCTTTCATCTTCAGCTATACTGCCAAGAGCATGCCACTGGATATTGACGGAATATACCAAGATTTCCTCTTCTTCTGGATTCCAAAAATCGTGCATTAAAAATTTACTTTAGAAACAATAGTATCAAGATCTTTTCTGTATAACAGAAAAGATCTTGTTTGTTTCAGTTGACTATAAAATAAATTAAAAGTGTGGATATTTAAATTTGAATTTCTTTAATGACCTTACTTTAAAAAAATGTACTCGCATTTAATTCCACACTGAGAAAATTCATGTTTAAAAAACTCGACCCCCCAAATGAAATGTTGAAATGCCGCCCCTGCCTATAAGTAGAACCAAGGTACATAAACAAGCTACTAATTGTGTTTTGAATTCAAGAGAATGAAGTATAAAACTGAATAAGAGAAAATCACATCATCAAAATCATATTACAAAAATATAAAATACGGCCTAAAAAAATACATTGTCTTAACCAGAGGCGGATACAGGATTTCATTTGAGGCGAGGGGGGGGTATGGCCAGGGGTGAGAGTGGACTCAAATAAAATTATTTGAAGACACTCTGAAGTTTTCAAAAACTACGAGAAAGTCACCCCCTCTCCTCCCCCCTTGTAAAAAATTCAAAATTGTGCACAAAAATTATTGAAATAACCATTTTTAATTTTTTTAAATAATTTTTCAGGTTTTAGAATGTGTTGTCAGCCCAAAATTTTCGGAAACGGCAACCATAGATTTGGTAGTCTCATGTAAGGCAATTTTCTTAAACTACTGGTTACATTTAATTAAATAATAATAATTAAAGTAAATCACTTGGTTTAACCTCTGGGCTTCACCTTGTAAAAGCCGTGAAGGGATGGTATGACATTTCCTGTTCTAACTGAACTTTTACATAGTGACTTTGAATAAAAAGGGCATCTCAGATATGAGTTGAAAAAACTTATAGGGCTTGTTGATATTTGTAACAGAACCCAAAAAGTTATAGATCTGGGTCCGAAATAAAGGATTGTTTGGCATAAAAGTTGAGATTAAACATTAACTAACTGACGTAACTAAAAAGCTATTGCACATTAATTATAATAAAATAAACATTAGATAGTAGCTTCTTACGATGGCCTCTGCTCTTTTTTTATATTTTATATACTGATATCTCAATAAAGAAGGTTCATTTCATTCATGTATCTGATTATCACACATCATATCTTGTATGCAGAAATATACTGTTAAAACTTCACTTTAAAATGCGGCAAAAATTGAATTAAAAATCAAATATTTTACATATGTAATTTAAGATATTATTCAATACTAACCAATTGACTCTTTTCGGTTGGAGAAAAATCAGAGGTGGACAAGAACGTCTCAGTCTCAGAGTCTGATACAGGAACTCGGAATATGTTTCAATCGGATTTAGGTTATCAGATTTTTTTAATTTTGCGAAAAAAAAAGACAACAATATTTTGTCACCCGAAAAGTTCATTGTTTTTGTTATAGGTAGTCCTTTTCTAACAAAACACGGCTTTTTACAGCAGTTTCCATCCAATACAAGAGGATAATTAATGGAAACCCTCATATAACGAGGTTTCGCGCTAACACAAAACTAAAATTTTACATTTCTTGCGCAACACCAAATCCAAAACACTGATTTAAACTAAATAACTATTCATAGCACATTTACAAATAAATTCAGCACAAACAAAAATGAACCTGTCTAAAAATCACAACAGAAAGGAATAATAATTTACAGAGACTTTACATAAAAGATAATTACACAATCAAATGTTTTATCAATTGAAGCGATGCCTTACAGCTCTGGAAATATTCCTATCGTCCATTAAATTTGTTGCATAAAAAGCGTTTTTTGTTACTCCAGTTTACTGGTGCCTGAAAACAGCCCCGTAGAAAGACCGTCTTAAGCAAATCTATACATCAATAGCAAATGAAATGTTATGCCACCAAAAAAAAAAAGAATTCAAAAATTATTTCCTTTTTCTTATGGTTCCGTTCAGGTTTTTTTTTTCTCTACTACTCAAATGCAATGACCTTTATAACAATTATGAAGAAATTTCGCAGATTATGGGACAGGGGGAGAGGTCTTGACCCACATGACACCCCCCCCCCCTGCTTGTATCCAACCCCTCATGTAATGCGCAAAAAATATCGAATTAAAAAAAAAAATTTCATGTGGTTTCAATCAAGTTTTTAAATCTTTTTAATCAAACATTAAGATACATTCGAGTTTTTTTTTTTTTTTGGGGGGGGGGGGGTAATGACCCCTGTGACCCCCTCTCTTGTATCCGCCACTGGTTTTAACTTGCCTTACATTCAAGTAAGTAAATCAAAATGGCTATCCGGATTAAGCAAAGTCCATTTCAATAGACTCTGGATTAATGAAGGTTTATGGCATATAACTAAACGTTACAAAAATAAAACAGCTGACACAAAGAGAGCAGACAGATTTGTAAACATAAAAATGTAGTTTGTAAAAACCACATGCAGTTAGTCTCACTTATATTTTTTATTAACATTTTTATTAACAGTTACACACTATTAATCTGCTCTAAAAGCTATCATCTAATATTAGGCTCTGGCACACCGCAATAAAATTTTTGCCTGTTTTCGTTTTCAGTCACCAAGTGTCGCAACCAAAACTTAAAACTACAAATTTGCAAATACTTTCCTCTCGTACAGAGAAAAAAGTTCTATATTTGATCTATTTCAGATAAAGCAGAGCTCGGGGTGACTGGACTTGGATTAACAAGATTAATTGCATTTCTAAAATAAATCATTCAATTATTCTGAAGATTTTTTTTTTGTTATTACTTAACTAATAAATTTTATTTTATTTGGATGATTTCTAATTGATGCATTATTTTTTTGGATCGAATGGTGCATTTGAAAATCTAAATAGAGAGAAATGAAATATGGCCTAATTTGTACTTGGTAGAAAATAATCACAAACATCATATGAAAATTAATTCACACAATATTTTTTACCGTATAACATTTGTGCAATCATAAAGACCTCCGACACCAACTTCCACAACAGCAGCATGAACCTAAATAAAAAATTCGAGCATGAAAGAAAATCGTTAACCAAAGGATGTTTAGAAATTTATACACAATAATCACAGAAATTAAATCAGGAGGAGGAAGAAGTACAAATAAGATAGTTTTTCATATGCAGTGCAATTACAATAACATTTTACTCCATTAAAAATATTAGAAGATCAAGTACAAGGTGTCAAAAAAAAAAAATTCCTGACATATTCAAGGTTGCACAGGAAGCAATGTGATCATGGGTACATAATCATAAAATAATGTCATATTGTGACAGCTTTCTTTCTTTCTTTACTATTTGATGTAAAAATTAAAAAGTTACATTTGACCTTGTTTTAAAGTACAACAAAACTTTGGACTTGTTTTTTTCTTTCTTTTTTTTTGATCCGATTTTCCAGGCAATTCTCTTTTGTATGTAATGTTTATTAAAAAAAAAAGAGTTTAAAAAATGCATCTTGCATACTTTATTTGAAAGTTTGCTGGGTTGGGGTGGGGCTGTTATCCAAGGGTGTCTGCTGAACAATGTCTATCGACACTTTTATTGAACCTTTATCAATGCCTGAGGTTCCTCTTAAAAATAAATAAATAAATAAACTGAATTGCTGTTTGCCTATGAAAAGTGAAGCTGTGGCCTAGAGCAAGTCCATTTCTTTCAAGGGAGAGCAAACAGTGAGAAGAGGAATTTTTCGTTCAGAGTTGGGCTACCATCAACCCTTTTGACCTTCAGCCGTTTTTCCTCACCCCGATTTCAGCAAATGGAATAGTTTAATCCGCTGGGCAACAGAGCTCAACTTGCCAGAAGCGGACAGTAATATATATAGAGAGGAAAGAGGTAAGAAAATGATCGTATAAGAAGTAAATCCAGCCCCCAGAATAGGATTCCCTAGTCTCTACTAGAGGACTTTTAGCATTAAACTTATAGAGGAAAAAACTGTGCCTTTAAAAATTGGTTGTAAAAAGAGGAGGTTGCATATACTGCCGTGCTAAGCACAGATGTGGTGTTTGCACATTTTACCAAAATTGAGTTAATGTCACCGGGTGGTCATTAGTAATTTAGTTTACCTAAATCTCAAGTGTTTTGGCGATTTGTGAACACAAAATATTAAAAAAAGCTTTAGGAACAAAAGTGGTATCTGCATATTTTGCTAAGGCAATTTGAACATAAGCGACAAATACTGAGCCTTTAAAATGTTATCTGAGCAGTTACTCGCATAAATGTTTAAGTAAATATTCAGCTCTTTATATAAATTTTTATACTGAAACTAATTATTTAAGACTGAAATGCTTGTAAAATATTCATATATTATTCTTCCACCCCCCCCCCCCCCCCAAAAAAAAAATCATTCTATGGCCAATGATATTTTTGCTTAAGTATTGCCTGCTGTCAAAATTATTTTCTTGCTTGGTAAAAATGAACCCAGAAAATAAAACATTACAAATAATAGTATAAAAACCAACACATTCTTTGAATATAAAGAAAGGGGAAATTATTATGGTTTACAGTTTAAAATTTTGAAAATGGAGTTTTTCAGAAGGCAGATTCTGGTAGATATATATTAACAAAATAAAACAACAGCTAAGTCCAAATAAAGCAGATGTTTTCAGTATTAATTAATAATACATTAAGAAGGTTTTTAAAGCTATTTTTGTCGTATCTGTGCTGATAACCCTAAACATGATTAGTAATAGTCACTTATGGTTAGGATTGCCAGATTTCTGAAATGTTCAACTGGGACACCAGAATGACCCCCCCCCCCCCTCCAACACATGAAGCTGATTTTTGGAGTGAAAGGCAGTTTATTCTCAATGCTATGAATAAATGGTTACTAACTATAAACCTAAAACGGGGTAATAAAAAATGACATAAACATATAAAAATTGAACTTTTCACTTCTTAGATTGTTAGATATTTGCAATTTATATTAGTTAGTAAAAACACTCTGAATGAGGAATAAGAAATTGAACACTATTAAGATATGCTTTTTATTTTATAGGTTTTTTTTTAAAACGTCTTGTTGTAAACGTCCTCAAACTAATCCGGTACTAATTTTGCGAGTCAATGTTAAAAATGATAACGGAATTATCCTGAATAATCCTTCACAGTTAATTATTTTTAGATCTCTTTGGTCATTTGTGATCAAATTTATCTTTTTCCGGGACGTGAAGAATCCCGGCCGGGACATCGGGATTTTGTCTGAAACCCGGGATTGTCCCGGTCAAACCAGGACGTCTGGCAAGCTTACTTATGGTGAAATCACGAAGTATACAAAAATGTTATTGAAGAGAAAATTCGTCGTAACTACATTCATTAATTTTAAATATATATATAAAGACTTTTATGAAAATACGCTCTCACGTAGGTTAGATAAGTTATTTACAAATCAAAGCAACAAGTTGCAACACTTTAATCATCAATTTCTCATTTTGAGCTCTACTGCAGATGCCACATTTGTGCTTAGCATGGCAGTATAGAGATGGTCCCTCATTGAAGTTTCATTGAATAATATTTTGTTACTTACAAAGTCCTAAACAGTGAAAAATGAAACTAAATGTTTATCCTGCTTCAATAATTAAGTATGCATTAGCATAAAATAAAATCAGTGAATTCACTTGCATTATGTTTAAGACTAACCCCGCTCTGCCCTTAAATAGTTTTTGAGCACTTATTCAAGTCTTTTTTAACACAATATTTGATGCAGTGAGAAGCAAAGGGATGTAAATGGACATTTTTAAGTTTTAAGTAAAACACTTTTAAAGTTAAGGTATTAGGCAGGCTTTCATTAAAAAGTTTTCTAAATCATGCTGTATAACAGCACCTACCAAAGCTACTAGTACTATCTCTAGCCAAAAGAAAGACAGAGGAGAGGTTCACCTAGCATTTGCACTGGTTATCTCCTAATTTTTAATTTTGCCACTTAAATCACTTTGCTTCTCACTGCCTCATTTGGTTAAATTTGTAAAACAAAATTTTTTTATAAAACTGATTTTGCAGAATTAGAAACAGGTTTCACGGAAGATTAAACAAATCGATACACCAAGATCGGAGGATTCCTTCTTAGTGGGTCGATCATTTCTTGTTATAGAGTATATTTAGCTCAATGTTTCAATATGTAAAAGCACACACATAGAAAAATGTAATAAAGCAAAATCACTAAGAGGAAATAAACATGATTTAATATTAAAGTAAATAGGAATTATTTTTTTAATAATGGAAATGTAATTTTTATACTTTTTACAGCTTTACTGCAATGATAAAGCTGAGATGAAGGGAATCTGAATAATACAGAGTTTGTTAAAATACTATTTTAAAAGATTTCCTTGAAAATTTTAAGTTACACAAAAGCCCCTTCACAGATATCCTTAAAAATTAGTTTATGATACAAAATTTTTGTAGATAATTATATATAGCATTAACTAACAAATTTTTTGTATTTTTCAAAATGACGCTGAATGTGTTGATTATAGTGCTTTCACTTCAGCATTTTCAAGAATCGAGTTTCGTATTTTTTTTTTCAAAAAAAAAAAAAAAAAATAGGACTCCTCCCCCATATTTTTACGTCACTAAAGTCTCAACATTTATAAGACTTCCACATTTTTCAAAACATTCCAGGGAAAAAATCACAAACACCTTCTCTTAATATTCAAAACTTCAAAAATTGCCCGGAATCGTGTTTTTACAACTTTGTTTTCGAACAAATCCAGATATTTTCGAAATTTTTTTTTCAGAAAGTGCCCTTGTTTAGAAAGTTGCCAGCTGTAGTGAAAATATGAACTTTGAAGAAATTTTAAGAACCTTGAGCAAAAAATAAGTACTTTTAAGGGTCTTTTTTTTTTGGAAAATGAAAAATGAGGAGTTTCTAAGGACTTTTAAGGATTATGGGAACCCTGTATTAATTGTGTTTAAAAATTAGACTAGTCAAATTAATAAACAGATAAATGCTATAGATTACCTTTTCTTTAACAAATACATAAAATGCCATCACTGTGAGGAATAAAAAATATGTAGGCATGCTTTCTCCATTTTTCTGAAAAGAGAACAAAAAATGGTTAGGCAATGGATGCAAAACTAAATTAGGTACTTTAAAAAAAGTTTGAGGCGACAAATTCATAACCTTGAAGTAAATAATACAAAATAGAAAACAAAATTGATAGAATCTATGTAGCTAAAAAGATTTATCAATAAACAGTAATTCTTGACGAAAAGATTCCTTTAAGATATTCAGCTTCTAACATTTGGCATATATATCTAATTTAAATTTGGTTTCATATTTGAATTTATTATATAATAATAGAGCAGTGAAGATAAAAGTTAACTTATAAGTTGTCAAACTTTCTCATTGATTAGAACATAATTTGATCTAAAATGAAGTAAAATATTATACATATGTCCCTCTGACTTATACAGTCGAACTCTGATTTAATGAACCTCTAAAGTACAATTTTGAAGAGAAAATGATGTTACTTTCAAAAACATAAATGATAATGAGAATTAATTACAAAATGATTACAAGTATATTTAACATTTTAAAAACAACATATTTTTCAAAAACAGTCTTGATTAAAGATAAGAATGATTTAAAATATTCTGGTGCAGTAACAAAGTCATGATCAGTAGAATGTCACAAATTATTGACTTTAGTAAACTAGAGAAAAACATAACTCAGGGGTTTTTTTTTTTTTTTTTTGCGATTTAGAGACAAATTTTCCCCTCACTGAAATGAAAGCAAAATCCCCTATTTAACGAATAATAAACCCTGAAATAACAAATTATTTGAACAGCCGAAAGAAAAGTTTTTTTGTTAATTTGAGTAAGGAAATATTGGACTGTTTTCCAAATGACGTATCCCTATTGTCTGAAACAGAAAAAGACTTATATTGGAATCTGCGATTTTTGACAGCGAGGGAGCAACCAATGAAGAATGATGCTGATGCAGAAAGCAATAATGAAACTCCCATTAAAACTGTTACTTTTTTAGATGCCTTACATGGGCTGTAAATTAAAAATGTATATCATGGCTTCATGCAGCAGGCTGTAAATGACAAGGTAATCTTTTCTCTCCATAAAAGCAAAAGGGAACTATTTTGGATCAAGTATCAAGAAAATTTTCAAACATCTATTACTCAGTACTTTAAAATTTCAAATTAACTAGTGTGTAATGAATCGTGAAATGGTAAACAAAAAGTGAACACTTTCTTCTTTTGAATATTTATGCGCAGTTGCTTATTAGGGCTTTTAAATAAAGTTAGTGCAATTTTTTTTCGCACTCCAATATTACCAATAACTCTGATTTAACGTATAAAAGTTTCAGTCCCGATGAATTCGCTAAATTGGGGTACAATTGTCCGTCTTTTTTGGTTGGACCTTTGGATCGCTACATGAGAATTGACTATATTACTTTAAAGGAGCTGATGTGTGCATCACATGACTTCCTTTTACACCAATTTAATGTAATTTCCCCATTATTGCAATTTTAATGTGATTCAAGTGCTAACTCTCTAAATATCGCCAACAATGGCCACATTGAAACCAGATTTAAAACAAAAAAAAAATCGCTAAATTTGTCTCTAAGGCGATAAATCATGACAACCAAAAGACTGGCGATGTATCGCCAAGTGTCCACTAAATTATAACACCACTTGAGTTTGCATCGAAATTCACAATGATTTCCCCCCCAAAAAGGGGCAAAAGATCCCTTTAGAAACACACAAATGCAACCAAAAGGGAAGGTGCACAACTAGACCCCACTAGAAATTTACGTACCAAATTTGAACTTTCTAGGAGAGACCGTTCTTGAGTTATGAGACGCACACACGCATATACGAACTTACATACGTACATACAGACTTCACGAGAAAACTCGTTGTAATTAACTCGGGAAACGTCAAAATGGATATTTCGGGCGTCTATACGTTCTTAGGTACATATGTACATGTGGTTGGATAGAAAAAAAACTCAACATTCATTTGGGGGTGAGCAAAATGGAAATTATGGCCAATTTTTGAGTGAAATTGTTTTTGCGAATACAATACCTCCTTTTTGGTAAAAGGAAGTAAAAAGGGAAGATTAGGCTACGAAAATGTAAAATCAATAATTAATGCATAAGAAAATAAGGGCGTTTTACAGAATCAGGCAACTGTGACCTTAAAATAAATGGATATAAAGTGGAAAAAAAAAAGCAACATTGAAAAAAAAAGGAAAAAAAATCAGCTGCACAAGATGTCAATAATTTGAGACACTTGCAAATACAGCATAAAAACATTTAGAATAGTGTTAGCACAGAAAAATTGACGTTTGATGAAGAAGGAAAATGAACAACAATTGTACTTCCAACCTTCTTTCGTCGGGAAGCAGACAACTGCTCAATAAAGCAATTTTCTATAAATATCCAAGTCAATAAAGATGTTACAAAAACAACTTATATATGAAGATCAATAAAAAGCTTACCAAACTGGATTGAATGGATCTGTATACTTCCCAAAAATATTTAGCAAATTCTTCTTTACTTAAAGGCTGTCCATTTATTCTTATTCTCTCATTCACAGAAATCAGATGAGGAGAACTATTGAAGAAGAAAACAAAATCCTGAGTATTAAATATTTATTATTAAATTTCATAATAAATAAGAAAATATTGTGTTTTAATAAAAATATAAACAATTATTTTTTTTTAATATAACTTTCAACTATGCTTTAAAAAATTGTTTTGTAAATTCATATTAGTTCTGAATTCATAAAACTCTCTCTTTTACATATTTTTTTCTGCAACAACGGGATGAAGAGGACCAAAATAAAACATTTAAAGGAGAATCTTGATTGAAAGGAAGAGTTGGGGCATAGGAAAAAATAGAAAATAGTACAGAGAACTTTTACAAAACATCTGGCACACATTTAAAGATAATATACACTACTGGCCATTAAAATTGCTACACCAAGAAGGCGACATGGTACAGACATGAAATTTAAACGACAGGAAGAAGATGATAGGATATGCAAATGATTAGCTTTTCAGCGCATTAAAAAACCGCAGGCGCCCGCAACGACACCTACAATGTGTTTAAATGGGGAAATTATACAGCCAATTTCTCACGTGCGAATTCAGTTTGAACGTTGTTGCGTGGTGGGAAATTGTTGTGATGCCTAGTTGTAAGAAGGAAAAATGCGTACTAGCACGTTTCTGCCTTTGATACAGGTCAAAATGTAGCCTACCGGGATTGCGGTTTATCCTACCGCAGTCTTGCTGCTCGCCGTCAGTAGAGATCCAATGACAGTTAGCAGAATATGGATTCGATGAGTTCAGGATGATGGTAATACAGATCGCCGTGCTGGTTCTCAACGGCCAGTAATCACTAGCAGCCGAGAGGACAGGCATGTTATCCGCATTGCCTTAATGGATCGTACAGACATGTCACGAGCCTTGAGTCAAGAAATGGGGTCATTTGCGAGACAACAAGTGTCTGCACGAACAGTTCGGCGACGTTTACAGCAGCATGGACTGTCAGCTCGGAGACCATGACTGCGGCTACCATTGACGCTGCATCACATACAGGAACGCCTTCGATGGTGAGATCAGCGACGAACCTGTGTGTACTAATGGCGAGGCGTCATTTTTTCTGATGAATATAGGTTCTGTTTACAACATCATGATGATCGCATTCGTGTTTGGCGACATCGTGGTCAACGCACACTGGCAGTGTGCATTCGCCATCGTCATACTGGCCCATCCCCTGGCGTGATGGTATGGGGTGCCATTGGATACACATCTCAGTCACCTCCTGTTCGCATTGACGGCAATATGAACAGTCGGCGTTACATTTCTAATGTGTATCGACCCGTGGCACTACCCTTTATTCGAGCCTTGCAAAACTTTATATTTCAGCAGGATAATGCACGAACGCATCTGGCCGGGATTGTGCAGAGTTTCCTTGATACGGAAAATGTTCGACTGATACCCTGGCCAGCACGTTCTCCAGATCTCTCACCAATGGAAAACGTTTGGTCAATGGTCGCTGAACAACTGGCTCGTCAGCTAACGCCAGCCACTACGGTCGATGAACTGTGGCATCGTTTTGAAGCTGCATGGGTGTATGTACCTGTACATGCCATCCAATCTCTGTATGACTCAATGCTCAGGCGTATAAGCGCTGTTATTGCTGCCAGAGGTGGTAATTCTGAGTACTAAATTCTCGGGATCTATTCACCCAAATTTCTAGAAAATTTAATCTTTTGTTATTTTTAACATTATATTTTTGTCCAATAAATATCATTTTGTTATCTGCATTTCTTCCTGGTGTAGCAATTTTAATGGCCAGTAGTGTATTTTACACACTTAGTATTTTGTTCATATGTTTTTTCCTCTAAAAAGAAAACATTTTGTGGTGAGTTACAAATGCAAAAAAAAAATGTATAACACAAAAAATATTAAAACTTAAAAAAAGAAAAATCAGCTATTAAAATTTTACTTTTAAAACTTGACACCCTCTACCCATCTTACAAATGCTCCAAGGTATTTGTAATGCAAATGAAGTTATATCAAAAATTGTTCAAATATTTTGATTCACAGGAAAGATATGGTAAAAGTTTTTAAAAAATAAAAAAATAATTAAAAAAAAAGACAAGGACTGGTGTGGAAAAGTCTAGATTTTAAAATAAATTAAACTATATATTGTTAATGAACAAAGAAGCACAAAATTTCATTTCATAGTGTAAGACAAATACTATTTAAGGATCAATGGTTTGCAAACTAGTTATAATGTTAACATAGTTTTTCCGTCTGCAAACAAAAGTAGTGCTTGGGTTTATCAATAGATCTATTTTAAACAAATCTAAGAAAGTTCTTCTGCCTTTATATAAGAGTTTAGTAAGATCTCATTTGGGGTATGCAATTCAGTTTTGGTCGCCTTATCTGAAGAAAGATATTTCTGTATTGGAAAGGGTATAAAGAAGAGTGACTAGTAAAGGGACTTTCAGATTTAGATTATGATACCAGACAAATTAGGCTTAATAAATATAGCCTGGAGCAAAGGAGGATCAGAGAGAACATGATTCAGTTGTTTAAATGAATCAAAATAAATGATGTTAATGGATTAAATTTTTGCACCGAAAGCAGGATGAGGGGGTCATTGTTTCAAGCTATTCAAATCTCAGGTTAACCTGGAAATAAGGAAAAACTACTACTTTAGCAGGGTCGTGGGCACTTGGAATAGCTTACCGGAAGAGGTGGTAATGAGCAAGGGGGTGGATAGCTTTAAGAGGATCATTGATCTTCATTGAGGACTAATTAATTGACTAGGAACAGCCTACCTGGGCCCAGAGCCTGTTGCTGGTTGTCATATTTGTATTTGTAAAATAAATTTATCTATCATACATAAATGTAACACATAATATGAAACAAATGGAAATGGAATGTCATATAAAGAAGAGTAAATAATAAATTTTGAGCAAAGATTTTTTATTTTGTGTGATCACAAATCAACCACTAATTAGGACAGATACATAAGAATAAAAATACCTGTAAAAGCCAGTTTTGTATCCATATGTCCTTATTATTGATTCCGTAAAGGCACATGTTGATCCTTTCCCTTTTGTGCCAGAAACGTGAATAATATTCAAAGCATCTAAATCCTCCAACTGAAATTATATCTACTGTTAATAAGATTGCATCTTAAATATGAGAATAAGAACAAGATTAGAAAATTCATTGGCAATTTTTTCAGTAATATATTACTCATTTACTCCTTATGTATCTCAAGATGGTTCAATGTAACGCACTTTCTTTGCAATGCTCAATAAAACTCAACAGTCTTCACAATGAAGTTTACTATTCAAGACTAGGGTTGTTTGATTTTGGCCGGGCTGAAAAACTTTTTTGGTTTAAACTGCTTAAAAAAAGCCGGCTTTTTTTTTAGAAAAATAATTTTTTGGGGTATTTTTGTAATTTAATCAAAATGGAAATTATCTTTATATCCTTAATGCAACTACTACTGTACTGAATCAGATTCCATGTTATAAGAATAAAAATTTGGTAGTTGTTAAATAGCGCTGTTCAGTGCAAAACAAAAACTTGCGTTATAACAAGAAATTAGTCTAGTTTAATGCAATTTAAAAGATTTTAAATAAATTTTAGTTGAATTCAAAATATCACAAGACACTGCTGTTTTCATACCAGTCATTTGATTCTAACTTTAAATAACAATGCACTTATGGGTTTTCTATTAATCACCAAAAACGATTCTTATTTTTTGAAGAAAAGTAAAAAACATTTTTAGAAAAAATAGTTTCCTATATAAGAATTAATATAAGAATATATAAAAAGACCAGCAAGACCATATTGGTGAATGAATTTAAATTCACTCAATTTCAGAAATGAAACAAAGGAGTAAAATGAGATTTTGAAGGAGTACTAATGGGCTTTTTTTAAAAACATATTCGGCACTCTTTTCTTCATCACAAAGTGTCACACTTCACCTTACTATACCTATTGTCACATATTGTCATATTTTTTATAAATATCCACTATAATATTAAAATCTGTTCGCGTCTGTCTGTCTGAAGATCTATCTTCTCGAGAACCACTGCGAATCGAGAGTCAAACAAGATACCGATCAATTCAAAATTTTCCAAAGAAAACAATAGGACCAATCTCATAATTGTACGACTTTAATTAGCGGAGATATTAATTAAAACGTTAATTAACATTACGTTATTCAGGAATATTTATTTCTTTCCTGTTGCCATTTTGAATCTGGGTGAGCAAATAAAATTCTAATAATTGTTTTAAAAAAGATTTTTTTGGCTGCTGTCCAAATCTTAAAACAACGTCTCCATTTAGAATTTTATTTTAAATTAGTTTAAAATTGGTTGCTCCTATTCGGACGTAGCCTTTATTTTATCGTCTGTCCTTCTATTTTTTACAGCTAACGTTCTTAACTCTTTTCAGTATATGAAAGTTGTTTCTTTAATTATGTTTATTTATTGTAGTGTAAGTTTATCATTGACCGGCCTCATATTTTGGTAAATTTAGGATGTGCGACTAATTATGTTTATTTTGCTGGACTTTTTTCCGTCACATGGGTGAGTTTTCGAATTGTAATAACTCTCTTTTTCCTTCTTGTTTTTACTTTTGAAATATACTTTATACCGTTAAAAGAACACGCTAAAACAAGATTGTTTGGATTTTTTAAGTGAAACAGAGTTGAACACAAAATGTTGTTTTTAAGGATTTTAACTAAAGCTTAGTTGGAATCTGATTACTTTTTTGGTATTAAATTAATGCTTATTGGTATTTATTAAGTCTTGTTGCTTTAGTTTCACGTATTCAACGAAACAGTATGTATCATTCTATGTAAAAAGCTGATTGTAAATGTACATAAATATTTCAGATATAGTCTATCAGGTGTAATTCAGTTTAGCACAGATTATAGTTGCATTGATTATAGTTGATTATAGTTGCATAATGCATATATTTTCATCGTTTGTGCAAATTGAAAATACTCATAACTTGTGTCATTGATAACTATGATTAACGTTAATGAGATTTTTGCCAAAAATATGCTCTACTAATGTTTTGCAAATCTTCCATTACACGGATTTATTTATTCCTTAACGCTTTGGAAACTGATGTCAGAGTAATACAAAAAAATCAACTGGACATCTCTTTATATTTTAGGTAGCCCGGGCAACGCCGGGCACGCAGCTAGTATTGTTATAAAAACTGTGTGAGGTCACTTATTATCCCCCTCTCTCTCCCCTTGTCACAATTGCATGAACCCGTCTCCCCCTCAAAGGCACAACATCACTTGTGGATGTGGATGACCCTTTTTTACTTTATCATAACTATGATTTACAAAACAATTGTTTTATTTTTTAACACAATCACTTAATATAGTACATCTATTTCTGTATTTTTATATCTTTAAATAATAATTAGACACACTGATTTTTACTGCTGAGAGTGTGGTGAAGGGAAAAGCAATAATCATAAAACTTGAAAAAAAAAAAATCAAACACCATCTAAGCATGTTTTATTTCACTTATAAACTGTATTAGTCATCTAATAATATTTTCACCTTCAACATTTACGACTTCTATGATCAATATGTAAATCACATCTTTATGAAAAAAATAAAAATACGAAATTACTACTTCAAAATTGTCCTTACACCTTTGCCCTTGTGTTAAGTTGTCGATCGAAATATTTTTAGTTAGTGTCATAGAGGAAAATCATGTAGTCTTGAACTAAAAAAGGAATTTCGAAGGAGTTAAAACTAAAACGAAGGAGTATGAAGGGCCTTTCAAAAAAATGTCATGAATGAAGGAGTTTTGAAGGAGCGTACGAACCCTGTTAGTACTTATCTGTTTATGTGAGAAATTCCAAAGTACATTGAAGAGTAGATCCTGCTGTCATCTATGTTGTCCTAAGAAAGCTAATTTATGTTTACAAAATATATAAGCTGAAATTTATGGTTTCCCAAAGTGCCCCACCCTCCCCTATAGCTCTTTAAAAATGTTACGTCTCTAACTTTGAAACCAGTTAAAGTTTCGGTACAGATGTGATATACCCCCCCCCCCCCCCCCCCCATTTGGCGACATCCGATTTTTTGCACAAAATTGAAATATTTTTCTCGCCAATGAGGCGATAAATTTTTAAGCATGGCATCCCTGGTGAAACTAACCTGTGGTTGGCAACGCGAAGGCAAACTTGTTCGAACATGTTTACTTGGGTTCTTTAGTTGGTTTTACGCAGGAGAGATACGTGTTTTGTGCAATATACCTTACAGGAATGCTTATTTTGTGTTAGTTTAGATTCAGTAGTTGTGTTTTGAAGTAAAAACATTAGAAAATGCCAGTTTCTTCAAACTTGAAGGTTAATTAAAAGTTAACTCCAACGTGGTGTGTATCTGTAACGCGCCATTGTCAGATGATGTTTTGTTTTGGACTAAGTGTGAGGATTTATACCATAAAAAGGTAAGTTCTTTATTTTAAAATTCACATAAAAATTCACTTCGGAAATTCTTTGTTTTTTACAAATCCTTGAGGGGTTCTTGTAGCTTTTAACTTTATTTTTACTGTATGTTAATTAATTTTACAAAAATAGTTCGGTTATTTTGTTCTAAAAGTTAATTCTTATCGATGCCACGAATTATTTAGACATTAACGTGCCTCTTTTAGGTACTGAATTTTATGTTAACAATTGAAAGTTCTTTCGGTTGTACTCTTAAAAATGCTGAATTTTATTAATAAATCTGCACAATAATGGTGCATATTTCACACTTAAAACTGTGTCATTATTGTACACTGAACGGAAGGAGCCACCCTTGGGTGTCTCCATGAAAATATACATAACTGTGACCATACTCCGACTGTAATGTATATTAACAGTCGGAGGGATAATTGGCGAGCCAGAGGTCTCATAGTACTTTCGTAATGAGACCGAGGCAGGGCCGGCGAGCCGAGGTCTCATTACGAAAGTACTATGAGACCGAGGGCTCGTATCCCGGAGAAATGATGAAAAAAAAATTAATGCATTCATTTCGACTTGTAATTAATACAATAATTTATTTCATTGTATTTTAATATGTTTACAAAAAACCCCGGCCCTGTACATTTCTGAAGCATATATTTGTGATGTTTTTTGTTGTGCTTTTATGTTGTTTTTATATATATTGTGTTCTGAAGTGCTTTGATCATGTTTTTTTATCTGGTTTTTTCTGTTGGCGCTAAAAAAGCATCGCTAAGAACGATGTATGACATATGTCGTCATACATCGTTTTCTTGGCGACGCTTTCTTGGCGCCAACAGGAAAAAGTCACCAAGGGTGGGGTATATCACATCAGTTCCAAAGTTTCTCTATAAGCAGCAAGTTCCTCTATAAAAACAAACATGACATTTAATTTTTAATATGGTCCAGGGTCAATATATAACTGCAACATGTTTTTAAACATAAAGTGTATAGCATAATACTAAAATGAAGAACATAACTGACAGAATAACATATAGGAATACTTTAAGTTCTGAATGAGTTTAACGCTGAAATGAAACATTTATATTGGTAACTACACTTTAAAAAACTTACGTGTATTCCTAAAGCTGTTAAATGTTTCTTAGTATTTATTATATGCAAATGAGCATTGGTATTTCTTTCTTCTCTAGCCTTTTTTAAAACCACAGCATTGCTTTGCAATCCATTTAAAGCATAGACAGCTTCCTAAATGAAATGAAATAAGAATATTTTAACAAATCATAATTTTAAAAGTACATTAATCAGAAGCTGTCGAAAAAAAATAAATAAAAGTATTACAAATGCATAAATAAACTGTCTTACATTGAAATTAATTCAAAATAAGTTCAATCATATTGGTTTGCATAACATTTATTATTGAAATCAAAAAGATCCATATAAATTAGTTAGATTATCGTACAGCATTTTTTAAAATTGCAGTTTGAACATAGGAGATTTATGTTTCAAAATCACTTAAGGAATAGGACAACTAAAGTTCAGTGCTGTATGGCACTATCTAATCCAAGACATATAGTTAATCGATACAGTTGAACTTGATTATAACAAGCAGAAAGAAACTGTGATATATGCTCGTTGTATCCTTTTTGTGCACTTGAAAAAAAATCGACACTTGCACTTCTGACTTAGGATATCCTTAGGATTGTCGTGTATTCTATTCTGAAAATTTTTAGATACACTTGGGGTTTCGGGGGGGGGGGGGGGGGAAGGGGGGGCCTTCCCCCTATGTGGATCCATGCCTGCTTTGAAGGTGATTCAGTTTCAAATTCTTCACATTATCATTACTTTCATAATTTTTCTCATCTGCATTTGCTTGAATTGAAACTACAATATATTTAAGAGTAATAACATATTGGCAACAGTAAATATTTAATTTTCAAATGCTTACTCTCCATATTAAAAAAAAAAAAAAGCACTGTCATCATTTTTTCTCAAGATGTATCACTAACTTTCAGTTGACTTTGGAGGGTCAAAGAGAATTTCTCAAACAGAACAGAAGAAAGGATAAGCTGAACTGGAAGTCATGTCAATAGAAATTGAAGGAATCACAAAAATATTGTTCGCTTTAAGTGGTGTTTACTCGTTAAAAGTGGGTTACGCTCCCATAAACTTAACATTGCACCACAACCAAATCTTCCTGATTTCCTAACTAAAATCCTGGTTCTTATTAAATCAGGACTCGTTATAAGGTAGTTTAACAGTATCACATATGAATTTAAAAAGTATTAATGCTGCACCCGTTAAAGAAAACCATAATAATTTCAATAGTGCAGTAGAGCGGTAGGGCTTGACTGATGGCAATTTTTAGTTGATGCCGATTGTTCAAAGTCGGCCGATGGTTGATTATTTTTTGTTTCAAATGACCGATGGCTGATGGAAACTTTAATAAAGATGGCAGAAATATAAATTTCAAACATTTTTTTAAGTATTCAGTAGCACGTAGAAACTGATAGCAAGTCATGTTTAAAACCAATGAACGGATAAATGATTATGATGGGTAAATAGGAGCTTTCTGACATATTTATATATCTCTCTCTCACTGGAAAGTACAGAAAATCACATGGGCCGTAGGAAGATGTTTCGAACAGAAGAAACCATAGAAGAGAAAGAGAGGGGTATTTAAAGAATAATGGAAACCCACACTAGTACACTAGTCAGGGTTGGCCGAATTGGACCCAATTGGGTTGGACCCAATGGGTTTTTTTGAAAAAACCCATTTAAAAAAACCCATTATTTAGCCCACTGTTGGGTTTTTTTAAATTTTCTGAGAAGTTTTTAAAAAAATTAATTAATTTAAATACTTTTACAATTTAAACTTCTTTTTTATTTGTTCTTCACCACAGATAATAAACCAAAAAAGTGAACTTTAAACTTTAATAGTATTTCTTAATTCTTAACGGCATTAAAAAAATACTTCAAAGATTTTAAATAAATGTATTTAACTTTTTTCTTTAACTGGTCAATAAATAACTCAAATTACCTTGACCAAGTCCTGTCACGTCTGATTTTCTCAATATTTGTAGATTGTACAGAGGAAACTAATCCAATTAAAAGGCTTTCATGTGAATTATTTTCTGCTAATCAACACGTCACAAATCTCGAATAAACACAAGGTATATTTTTTAGAAATAACCAGATTTTTAGAACGGTCGACAGAAAACAGAACAGGCACAGTATTTTCATTATCTTACGAAAAAGTTTAATATTTCTTACTCTGTACACAGAAATAGAAAAACAGGCAACATAAAATTCAAAGAAATGTCTTGATTAAGCTGGAATTCAGTAAAAAGGGATTTAAACTACTTAAGGTTCTATAGTAGTTTTGCATAACAAAATGAAATATAATCAAGTAAAATGCAAAAAAAAAAAAAAGAAAGAAAAAAATGTAGTAATTAAAAACGAAAAATAGATTTTATCACTCAAGAAGTAACTTTGCCTTAACTGTTGGTAATAATGAAAATTAAAAAAAAATATGAAACTTCACCATTCTTGGGTTTTTTCGTCTTTTATATTTTTCTTCAGAAAACGCTGAATTTTAACCAGTTTTCCAGCTTTTTTTACCCGCAGACAATTTTTGCACTTTGTCCATATACTTACCCTACAATATGCTACAAGTACCCCACATTTTCCCAAAAAAAAAGGACAAAAAAACCCACATTTCTTTTAAAAAACCCAACTTTAGTTGGGTTTTTTTTTGGGTTTTATTTAAAAAAACCCAAAAAACCCTGGGTCCATGGGCTTTTTTAAAAAAACCCGGATTTTTGCCAACTCTGACACTAGTAGTTTAATATTCAAAGGTAAAATTTAGAAGCTTATTTCTTAGCTTTCATTATGGGTAGAGACGTACCGAGTACTCGGTAACTACTCGGTACTCGGCCAAATTCTGATCAGATACTCGGTCAATACCGAGTAGTTGCAAAAAATTGAATATTGTCCAAGGCAGATACTAAAATTTATAGAAGAGCAAGCATTATATTCTGCAATCATTTACAATTAAAATTTATAAGTCAAATTTAAATTTTGAGAATAATGAAGTTTGCAATGCTTGAATGGAATAAATCTTTATTTTAATGTCCCCAAAGTTAATAAAACTTATTTATTAAAAATTATGCAAAAAAGGAAAGTATAGAAAAAATGGAATTTTTATATTAACTAGTATGTTGTGGCAATCACGAAACTTTCTTCTATATCTTTCTTATAATTCTGATCCCTCCCCATGCCTAACGAGGAAGCAATATTCCCAACGAAAACAAAATTACACATGCCAAAACTTGATGACCATCCCAATTCCTGATTTATCTCAAAAGCAAAGCAAAGAATGAAAATTGAAAATTATTTTCAAAGGCCTTGCTGAAAATAATTACAAACATTTATCTGTTAACAGACACAAGATGGCAACAGTTAAAAATTTTAAATCATTGAGATAATATTTCGGATCATTTCCATGCAATTAAAAGCACGAGCTGAACGCAGACGACAGTCTGTTACGATTTATCTTTCTTATTGTTGCAATTAAAAAGCTATTTTTATTCACACAAATTAAAAAAAATCAGCCCCCCCCCCCCTGGAGCGATTGGCGCCAAAATTAAACCAACGCCTGTTTACATATGGATTCATAATTATTCCAAATTTCATCCAGAACGTAGCATTACTTCTTGAGATATGGCACTCACAATGGAAAAAAAAGAATGTTCGATTGCGCCACCCCCTTTTTAGCTGTTGACACCAAAATAGAATCATTTCTTATACCCTCTAAGGGCTACTTGTCGATAAATTTTTGTTTGATTATGTTCATTATTTATTGAGATACAGCAATCACAATTGACGGCAAAAAACGTTCTATAGCTCAACCCCCGTTTGAGCTATTGACAACAAAATTGAATCAGGATCTGTACCTGTTAGGGACAACATACGGACCAAATTTTGTCCGATTCCGCCAGTTACTTCCTGGGGAATAGCAATCGAGCAAAACTCAAAAAACATCCCATTGCTCCACCCCCCTTGGAGAAATTCGCGCCAAAAACCAACGGGCACAAGTTCACATAAGGGCACATATGTGTACCAAATTTCGTTCGATTTCATGCGGTAGTTTTTGCTGTAGAGCGGCCACAAAAAACTGGTCACACACAGACGTGACACACACACACACACATACACACACACAGACATTTTCCAAAAATAGTCGAAATGGACTCAGCACACCTCAAAACTTTCAAATCCGTCAAAATTCGAAATTCGAAAATTTGCACGAATCCAATACTTTCTTCTATATATTAGATATAGAAGAAAGTAAAAATGGATTTTTGCTACAAACAAAAATTAGTTATAAAAAATATAAAAATACCTTTGCTTAAAAAATGAAAGGAAATAAAACAACGTTAAAAGCACAGTGCAGGAACACTGCAGACTAGTGTTTTGGCACTACAAGAAATTCTTTTTTCAATGCAGAAAACGGGAGCTCGTGAATTTAAAGGCATCCGACAAAAGTCGGATTTTTTTTTTTTTTTTTTTTAATGTCTTTACATTCTTTAGCTCACATGTTATGCACTGAAAAAGACGTTCCTTGTAATTGGGGGGGGGGGGGCGGCAGAAACACGTGTCTGCAGTGTTCCTGCACATTTGTTGTATTAAAATTATTCATGTTTGGCGGACTAAAACTACAATTGATTGGTATAAATCTGTTTTAATTCCAACTTGATTGATCATACCTTTTATTTATTTATTTTAATTTGAAAAGTAATCTTTTTGTAAAATTTTTTACACAAACAAAACTTTATATAATGCGCAATTAAATTTCAGCATGAATTTAGTTTTAAAAACTATTATATGGACAAGGAGGGTCTATACTACTATTCCAATAAGTTCAAAATTCATCACATGTGTGTCGGTGGTTCTTCTTAAAACATAATTGGTACTTGGTAACTTGGCCGAGTAGTGAAAGGTGAGTTCTCGGTACTCGGCCAGAGTGCTACTCGGTACGTCTCTAATTATGGGATCACATTTGCTCATGTACAAGAGCCACGACTGTCATAACATTCTTACTCAAACAATGCTCCGAGACCATAAAAATTATGCAAAGAATTAAAAGTAGAAAAAGACAAGCACTGGCTCACTCCATTAGAATTTAAAGAACTAAATTTGATTTTAATACAGGCAAAATTATCCCTTTATGTTTGTTTTAGGAAGCTTTCAACCAATTTTTAACAAATCTGCCTAATGAAATTAAAATAATTCAGCTTTTCCTTGTTTTTCTTTTTGGCATGTTATTACACTTTATTTTGATTGCATTAATGAAATTAATCCTAACATTCAAACCTGCAAGTTGTTTTAAATAAAGAATACAACAAACCTTTTCAGAAAAACCATATGCAAAAATCATTCAAACTTAACCCGTAACATGGGAGGTGAAAAAGTAGGACGTAACAGGGAGACTACAGGTCTAAGAGACTGCTCTGCTTAAAAATTTCTTAAAAACCATGTAATTGAGATACATTCCTGTAATTTACCTCAGATGTTCTTTGAACTTTTATTAGCACAGGGAAAAATATTTTTGAATTTTAAACTGAAATATACCTTTTCCAAGGACATTTTGCTACAGTCTTGTTTTTTCAAAAAAAAATCACATGCTGCAGTAAATAACGTACTACTCACAATAAGAATGAATCCGTTATTTATTAATTATTTAGTTTTAGCTATTAAATACGTAAAGAACATTTTAATGCCGGAAAATTGATTAAATCACCTTACTGGAAGATTTTGACAGCACATAAACTATTAGTATATCGCGTCATATTTCCAGAAATGATTAAGCTCTCATTGTTCCTTTAAAATTCACTGTGTACCTTTAAAGAACTTATTAAACAAATAGCAACCTTATTTCGAACAGAAGAGATACATCTTCTGCATAATGTGGATCGAATAAATAAATCCACATTCGAGGTACAAACGTTAAAAGCAGTGTCTACTAGTACCAAAAATTGTACCACTGAAGGGGAGATGAGGTCTCGCAGACCGCTCCTAAAGAATGCACTAAAATTTTAACCAGATGACCTGCCAAAAGCCACTGATAAGCAAAGAGGGTGTTCAAGGTCACAAAGCAAAAAGCTATTGGAAAAAACCATTCAATCAGACTAAAAATTGAGTAGGGATGGTGGGAGAAACTTTTGAGCAGTCTGTGACACCTCATCTACCCTGTTAAGGGTTAATACAGATGGGCATAATGCTATTAAACATGGCGGAAATATTTCAAAATTAATAATAATTATTTTTTATTTTTTTGAGTATTTTTATTTTGGTAACCCTATTCAAATAGATAATTACTGAATTTGTTAACAAAGGATAAAAACCTTCCTTGCGGAAGTATTGGTGCTAAAAATTTAACCCCCAATGAATTAATAACACAAATTTCCCATTAATTGAAATCTTCCCAAAATTTGGGGAAAAAACAAATCTTGTCTGTTTGTTTTAGTTTCAATTATCATCCTTAATTCAGTCAGCTCACACAGTCAACAAAGCAACATATTCACTAACAGTCTTTTTAAAAATCCTCAAATTCTATGTTCAAAATTTAATATTCATGTTTTTATTATTATCAACTTTCTATAAAGTTTCCACCAGAACAAACAATATAACTGATTTTCAGTAAAACAAAGGAGGTTGCGCTAGAAGTGTCATAGTAAATGTCTAATTAACTTCCCTTTTCCTCTAATAGATACATCCTACATTTGTAATACAAAGTTTCTAATTAAATTACATTTCACGAGACATGGAAAAACGTGAGACAAACACAAAAGGTTCTTTATAAAATTAACATCGCCATGTTTGCTGTTCCCCCATACACACTATTTGGAATCTTTTCCCCAACTTATTCAAACGTATGCAAGCGTTATAAAAAATATTCTGCGATTAATTCGAATTTTCCATACCTCATATGATGAATGAGAACCCAAGTTTGGATTACTGGACATTTTACAAAAGCGCGTAACGCCTATCAAAAAACTGCTGCGACGCTTCAATATTTTTTCTAAAGCGGAAAAGGCTGAATGAAGCATGTCCTTGAAACTGTAAACAGACCACGTGACAAAACAATTTTATCAGTTAAAATTTTAGATAGTGAAAGTTCGATTCATTATAAATTGAGTTTTATCTTATGCATGTCGTATTGATTTCAAGGATGGTATGGAATGTATCTTTCACTATGATTTTTATGACACATCATTCATTTCGCTTTAATCAAACAAAATTAAAACCTTTCTGCGATCGCGCTCATTTTTTTGTTGACATCTATGTTAGTTACAGTCACAGTGGAAACAGACGGTTGATACAGAAGCGAAGGGGGAATATGACAAATTTCGACTCAAAGTTTCTCCTCTTCAAACCAGTTAGAAGTTTTCGGAGGAAACGTCAGTGCAGTAGACCCTTTTCTACGCGGGTTTATTTTACGCAGTTTCGATTATACGCGGTTTAAGAATCAGCACCTTTATTTTATTTTACGCGGATTAGTTTCGGTTTTACCACTGGAATGGTGTGCCACTGGAGGCATTTTATGCGATTAGTTCTAGAGCTCTTTTCAGAAGTAAAGTTATTAAACTCACACAGTTCAGAACTCCCTGGAAGAAGAGCTTTTAGGAGTGGACAAAGGAGGACGAAGATAAAAGCAACGAAGATACCAACTTTGATGACACAGAACCAAAAACGTTAACATTGAAAATTTTGAGCCATTTCTTAACAATAGAAATGGTCTTTCTGATTTATTAGTGAAAGAAGATTCTATCATGGAAATGATCATGGATGCGTTAATGCTCTGCAAAGAACTACAGAGAAAAATTCTTGACTGCCAAAGGACTATTCTAACAAGCTCTTTTCCATAAACACTAAATTAATTTGTGTTTTCTTTATACATGTAGTGCATAGAAATCGATATGAGTACACATTAAACTTATTATACAATTATTCATCACTAGAATGAAGTATTTTTTTAAATCTACGGTACCTAACCCCTATTTCAACACTACTACTCTGTCTTAATTTACACGGTTTTGATTTACGTAACGCATTGAGGAACGTAACCCCCGCGTAAAACGAGAGTCTACTGTACTTGAAATATCTTTTATCAAAAAAGCATGTGTCTGAAAAAACAAAACAAATTTGCCAAAATACCCTCCTAAAACATTTACAATGTTGTTTAAGCCCGTGCTTAATTCGTTCCTTGCAGCTTTGAAGCCCGTGTGTACTGGGCTTAATTTCTATAGCAAAAGAAGTGTCGTCGAGTCTACAATCGAGTTCCTTTCATATCTCTCTTTCATACCTCTAGTCTACAGCAGGTTTTCTCAATCTTTTTCGACTTAAAGGCCATTCATTTATTTCGTAAGGATGATTTTGACAATTTTTGACCCCCCCCCCCCCCCATCATGTAAGGGAGTTTTTCAACCAGTCCCCCCAGGTAAGATTCCATTTTGTTTTCCAAAATAATAAATAACGAATATTACATCACTGGAGTCGTTATTAAATTCACTTTTTATTATTTATTTATTTATTTATTTGTTTTTATTTTTATTTATTTATTTATTATTATTATTATTATTATTATTATTATTATTGAACCTTTTTGTGCAAAGAAATATTTACTAAATAGAATCTAAACTGAAAGTTTTTTTTTTCGACAAATATTTTTTGTATGTAGTGCGATACTAATTAAAAATAAAACATGCCATACACAGTGCAATTCTTTTATTATATTTTACACTATTCATTCTTTGAAAAACAAATAAAAAACAGCCCACCCATCCTAATACGTTTTTGACCTTCCAGTTGCAAATAAAATATGATCCTTGCCAAACAACTTGACCGCGTGATTTCTAATATAAATATCGACTTGAAAAATATTGCGTAAGAATAGGTCTACCCCCCTCCCCCCACAGGTAAGGGTATGTAGAGATTTTTCAATCGGATACTTTTTTCTCGGGATACATACGTAATTAATGAATGGCCCCTTATAGCTTGTGGCTCCCTTTTAAGCACTAAACACCGTGACCCTCCTCAAGTACGGTATAAATGTTTCACAAGTATATGTGTGTAGTTATAATTCACTTTTTTTCCCCGAGTTTGTTTTATTTGCTATGTATAGGAAATCCATACTGGCAGTTGTTCTTCTAACTATCAAAAAAGCAGATCACATGTTACACCAGAACTATAATTACAGAAAGGGTTAATGACTACAGCATAAAAGTCGGAACTGATTGAGAGTTTCAGCGATTTGCTGAACAGTGTTAGAACATAATAGTAGATAACAGCATAGTAAAATTACTTTTACTCTAAGAGCAGAGTTGAAAGTGAAAGTTAAAAACACATTAAAATGCGATTTCTAAATCATTCAGTTGAGAATAAAAAATTACTTACGATTGCTAAAACAAAATTACTTTTTTCACAAGATGTTCATCCAAAAGTAAACGAGCTTACTTTCCCGCATACTAATATGAATTTTGTAACATTTTTTTATCTCTTTCTCTCTCTCTCTCTCTCTCTTATTTGCTCTGATTCTAAATTCGTTCAAATATGCTTTTTAACTATTAAAACGGCTATCGAAAACAAAAAGTTAAATTCTTTTAAATTGAAAAAAAGAATCAGCTGCAATGAAAATGAAGCCAAATTCCTTATCACAAAATTATAGGCGTTATTTTTCAGCAACTTCAAAATATTAAGGTTTTAAAAAGCAAATATTTTAATTAGAACTCTTTTTTCTAATATTGAGTGTACAAGCGTAGGAGAAATAAAATGCAAAGCTGTATTACAAAAAATCCTTTCAGCATATAAACTTAAAAACTGAATATGAAAAATATATAAAGGTAAACTAGAAAATAGCCCTTCAAGGTATGACGGGTGAAAATTGCTTCTACATTTGAGCGATGCAATTGCCTGTTTGGTGATACTTTGATAGTTGAAATGTTAACCCTAAATTCAGTGGATGAACCCCAAACTCCAGTAGATAGCGTCAACACTGTTCACCACTTTTTCATTTCTTCATTCTCCTTAAATTAATCTTACCACTAAAACAGTTAAGTTACCGGATCCAGTTCAGCCTTGTCAAAACAAAGCATTCCCCTGCATGTCAAACTTTGCCAAGAAATATTATTAAACTAGTTGCTTCGCCCAGATTTGCACGGTCCACCTCGAAAATAAAAGTTACGTCAAGTATTTTGGCGTGCTAATAATCGATCGAGCTTGGGTCGCTGGAGACATTCTATGCGATTGGTTCCAGAGCTCTTCCCAGAAGTAAAGTTATTAAACTCACACAGTTCAGAACTCACTGGAAGAAGAACTAGGAATGATAAAGGAGGCCAAAACCAACGAGGATACCGACGTCGCTGACGCACAACCAAAAATGTTCACGTTGAACATTTTGAGCCATTCTTGGACGATAGAAATGATCTTTCTGGTTTGTTGGTGAAGGAAGATTCTATCATGGAAATGACACAAGTGATCATGGATGAGTTAATGCTCTGCAAGGAATTACTAAGAAAATTCTTAATGACTGCCAAAATACTATCATAGCCAGCTCCTCTTTATAAACAGAACACGAAATTAATTTTCACTCTAAAAACAACTATTTTAAAAATGACGAAAAAGTACTCAAATTTGAACATATCGCGAGTCAAAATAGCTCCGACTACGTGGTATTCAAATTTGAAACATTCAAATGCTCATCAAATGCTCAAATCACCATGTGTGCTCATTTTTTTTTTTTTTTTTTGAGGTATTTGTGCTCATTTTTGAATGTGTAATAATTTCAAAACTGAGTATTATGTACTCATTTTTGAGTATGAAATAATTCAGTACACTGTTTGAAAACATGGGTACTCCTATTTGAAATAAAAGGTTTCAAGAAAATTTGAAAGCATAAATGTACTCATTTTTGAAAACTTCATTTTTTTGAGTGATGTTTTCTTTATGCATGTTGTGCATAAAAGTCGATATAAGTACACATTAAACTTATTATATAATAGGGAAGTTTTCGATTTTTCAATTTTATTTTTATATGATAGAGTAACATGTATGAACATCATAGGTGAAAAAAATTTTGCGATACGATAAGTAGTTTTTTTTTTATTAATTTTTAAAGTTCAAGCCCTTGTGACGTCAAATGGCATAGGAAGTGACGTCATGCGCTCTTCCGATAGGAGAGAAACGCTAGCGAACCGGTTCATGTCATGGGAGAAACCGAAGAACGTGCATTCGACTTCGAAGACGAAACGTAAAAGGTTTATCTCCTCGCATTAAACTCCTCGCGTTTCTGGAACATTAAACCTCTCATCCTCTCGGAAATATTCGAATATCATCATTGATATTATTTGAGGAAGATTATTTAGATTGTGCTTTAACGAATCCGGCCTCCATAGTGTGTTCAAAAGGATTATTGAATTTCTTAAAAATAAAAATATCAGCGCGCTCAAAATGTCCCTAACGAAAACAAGGGATCTTCGGCGGAAGGCTGCCCATTCGCGCCCTGTGACGTAGGCTCGTGACGTTTCAGAAGAGCGCACTTTTGCGCGTGGATATTTAAAAATTCATTAAAAATCAACCACGGTGTTTTAAAATTCGGCGATGGTGAATTTTTTAGTTTTGAGGGTCAACTAACAATATCCAATAGCTAAAATATGAACATTTAATAGGTTTCAACTTCCCTATTAGCCACCACTAGAATGAAGTATTTTGTTACCTACGGAACGAAACCCCTAGTTTAACACTAATATTAGGTCTCAATTCACGCGGTTTCGATTTGCGCGGCATTTCCGTGGAACGTAACCCCCAGCGTAAAACGAGGGTCTACTGTAATTGCTTTCTATTTGCAAATGCAAATTGAAATTCTGACGTTAAGCTCAAAAGCAAAGAAAACTCCATCCCTTTTCTACTTTAGATGAAGCCAGGGGCGGCATTTCACCATTTCATTTGGGGGGTCGAGTTTCTAAAATATGTATAACCCCAAAGCGAAACTAAACACACATTAGCTAACAAGAAATGGTCATAAAATCGGTTTAATATGAATAAAATTAGTGTTTAGAAACAATTAATACTTTGATTCATTGACTAAAAAGTTATCATACAAAACATCTCGCTACTAAAGTTTTTATACCTTTTGGAAAAGTTATAATGCATGATTTTTGGAATTCGGAAGAGCAGTGTATCGTGTTACTAATCTATCAGTGTCCAATGTCGTGCTGTTTTGCCAGTTTAGCTAAATGGAAAAGGTATTTTTTATCCCCCTTTGTGCTTCGAAAATATTTCTCTAACCTCATGAGACATAAAACAATGTTTCTCTACTAACAGAGCTGATTGTAATAGTTAAAAAAATTGAAGTAACACAAAGTTATGCATAAAAATTATTGTGAAATATAAAGTTATGTATGAAAAGTATTATTATGTATGAAAACACTTTTTATAACTTGCTCTTCAAAATCAACCCAGGCTACTTCAAAAACTGTGAGGGGCTTAAACTTTTCATCATTGAATAATCTAGTCATGTCGGCGCTCTCAGCTTCAATGAGATATCATCTGCTTCCAGCTCTGTTATTCACTATTCCAGACTGATGAGTCCATAACAAAGACGAAACTGCAATCTCTGGATGTGAAAACCATTCTGTCGGTATATTGCTTGTAATTTTTCTTGCCTCATGCTAAAACTTTTACTCACAGTTGAAACATTTTATTTTTCATTTTCAAAATCCAATTCAAATAACCATAATTCCAGCCAACCATACAGAATAGTAATTATCATTAAATCTTGTGTTAATTTCATTCGAAGCTGAATCTATTACTTCATACAAAATATTCAAAAATCAATGTTTGACTTCACATCATCATGTAAATTTTTGTCACTTTTTTTTTTTTTTTTTTTTTTTTTTGCGCCTCTTTAAAATTGGTTTAGAGGAAGAATTTTTTTGAAAAATTTCACAATTGATTAAAATATACATCTATTAAAAATCTATTTTCAGTTTCAATTGTAGATTGAACTGTGGTAGTATGGCGCACAGATCAATTGTAGATTGAACTGTGGTTTGAATAGTCGAGTAGCGGATTGAAGATATAGATTTTGATAGAGTTAGCATTTTTCAAAAACCTTTTCCCGATGCAAACAAATTGAATAAAAATTCAAACGAAGTCATACATGCTAAAGGGCATGAGCTTTTTCACAATTGAAAAAATCGTTTTGCAGTAATGCTTCCAGTCGTCAAATCACTGCTTTGAAGTTATAGAGAAATGCTTTTATCGTTGTAACGCTTGAAGATTATCTTGTGTCACTCCGCAATTGCATAATTATAGAGCCCCATAAAAGGTAGATATGTCCTTTTTATTCAATAATCACATGCATTTTTAAAAAGTTTCTATGCATTATAATGTATTGAGCAGCTGAAACGTGTTTCCAGCAGAAGAAAGCGATGAACACTCATTAAATAAATGTACACTTAAAAAATGAGCGTAAAAGTGAATGTAAAATATCAAGGAATATTCTTGTGAAAACCATGCTGCCACATCACTTTTCACGAGCCTCTCATATTGGACATACCATCGTTACACTGGGCACACAAGCGTGAAATATTTAGCCTATATGAGGCAATGTGTTTTTTAGTTAAAATTAACCATGGTTCTTTATCAGTTTTCTATGTTCTGAAAAAGCCGAAAATTCTTCATGAATTTCTAAGTCATCATCCAAGTAACGAAAAACACTTTTTCTAGTCTGAGAATGTGTCGACTTTCATCAAATAGTTGCTGAAAACCAGCGAGATTTCCTTTAATGAACATTGTTTTCCAACTTACATAAATTGAAGTCACCCATTTTCTATCATTCTGCTCAAAAAATTTGGGGGTGCGACCGCCCCCTCTTGACCCCCCTATTTGCCGCCCCTGGATGAAGCCAACCGTGAACTATGTGAACTTTTCTCTCTTTATGTATTTGTCTAAATAGATTCATTCATTACTCAAAATAGCACGCTCTCCTAATTGTTAGAAAACATTGATAAAAACAGATCTGATTTGGAAACCACACCGCTTCCTTTTACGTCTGTTAAAATATTTTTTTAACTGGTGGCACCGCACGGCTTTGCCCGTAGTAGAAAATTTAAGAGGTTTTTTGGTTCGCTTGTATATTTACAAATAATGTATGATGAATTTCTCGCCAATTGGCTTGCCCATGTTACGGTTCCACGTTATGATAACTTGGTAATTTACTCTTCCATCTTACGATAATTTTGCTCGGCCATGCTACAAACTAATTCTGTGCTAAATTTCATGAAAATCGGCCCGAACGGTCTAGGCGCTATGCACGTCACAGAAATCCTGACAGACAGAGATCCGGACAGATATCCAGACAGAGAGACTTTCAGCTTTATAATTAGTAAACATAAAGATAACTGAAAAGAATGGTCGCGCAAATTCATTTAAGAGCGTTAAAAGCAAAATAAGGGCGCCAAATAAGGCCACCCTAAGGTTTATGTTCTCGTATTTCGCTCATTAATGATTCAATTAGCTCCAAATTTTGTACATTCATCACGTGACTCATAAAAATTAAAAAAAAAAATACATTTAAAAATTTAAGTTTCCGTTATGTGCTTCAGCAGTATAAACAAAGAAAGGTGATTTGGCCTTATTAGGAACACGGATCCAAACAAAGACCAAACCCGAAAAAAAGTCAAAAAGTAATCTCAAGCAATTTTAAAAAAATTGAAAAAATTTTTATTGACAGTACAAAAACATACTAAACGACATTTGACAAACTCAAAAATATTATCAAAAATTCTGTATTCACCTCAATGGAAAGGATTAAGATAAATCTTCACATTCGGGACACTGATAAAGTCGTTATTTTCTATTTTTTGGTTATTCCTGCGAACGATATGTACATATGACTTATTTTTATACAGTAAGAAAATGACGAATGTTAATGTAATTTAACGAAACAGGATTTCAGATTGAGGAACATGCCTCCCTTTTCCATATTCACAAGTTTGTTTTATTAAATCCTATCACATTCAAACACAATAACGAGAAAAACAAAGACTTAGAATTCGAAAAAAAAAAGCGAGAAATTCTAACGATGTCGAAGTTCTGACTAGCGTACACCAACGGGGATGTAAAAAGTTAAATCAACACTGTTAGAACAGTAGTCTGACTTGAAGCGAAGTAGGTTTAAGACAACTTTTTTAATCGAACTTTCAGATTTTGGTTTTTCTCCGGTTTTATTGTGGTTCGACGTGGTGCTATCTCGAGTCCACTGTAGGAATATTATTACAAATACTATTTCTGTACCTTGAAACAGCAACAATCAATGTCAGATTTTGTCTAAATCTGTCCTGCACTTTGAACAACTACAATAATTATCAGATTTTGACCAAATTTAATTCTGTACTTTTGGAACAACTACGAACAATATCAGATTTCGACCAAATTTAATTCTGCACTTAGGAACAACTACGAACAATATCAGATTTTAACTAAATCTATCCTGCACTTTGAACAACTACAATCAATATCAGATTTTGACTAAATCTATCCTGCACTTTGAACAACTACAATTAATATGAGATTTTGACTAAATCTATCCTGCACTTTGAACAACTACAATCAATATCAGATTTTGACTAAATCTATCCCGCACTTTGAACAAATACAATCAATAACAGATTTTGACTAAATCTATCCTGCACTTTGAACAACTACAATCGATATAAGATTTTGACAAAATTTAATTCTATACTTAGAAACAATTACGAGCTATATCAGACTTGGACCAAATTCAATTCTCTACTTTGGGACAACTACAATCAATGTCAGATTTTCATTGAATTTCACAATTAAATTTGGACAAAATCTTTCATTTGTTATTGCTGTTCCAATCAATGGATTTATTCATCGGTCATGTATAAGTCAGACTGATATGTTTAATAGTCTTTGAAGTCTTTCAATGCCGTTACCAATTTGAAATCAATGCTCTACGAATTACATAATTTGATTCCTTTGTGGCAAAATATTACCGAGGCTTTCAAGTTCCGTAACCAGAGTAGAACAAGCTATATCACTTTTCGTGTGCCGAAACGACTCTTACGTTAACTCACAATTAACTGATTGAAGTCTATTTTCAAATTCGTTATCTTCCCCGAGGGAGATTTGTTCAGTTCAGAGCAATTACAACCACAACATTTTTCATATTTCTAGATTTAACAATGACACAACTTGCAAATATAGACGCATAATCCTGCTTTCTGCTGCAGTGGATTAAGCGGTTTTATTTTAATACATTTTTTTTTCTCTCGTTTGTTCCAGAGCTGCAATCATGCGTATTCTATTACGTCAACAAGAAAATCTCTTGCATTATTTTACCTTAGAAATGAATTATTCAAAACAATTTTTGAGTTAATATGACAAAATTGAGTATACTTTACTAAATGTAAAATTTAAAAGTGAAACTTATATTCTGTGTGCACTTTTCAATGGTATAAGAGGAACTATCAAACAAATTGCAATTAAAGGATGAGAAATAAGTCAAATATGCTCAGTTAACTAAGAGATGTTCAAAAGTTAAAACTTCTACTATAAGCTCGGATTTGAATTTGGCATTCTACCTGCCATGGCTTCTGCAGATTCAATTAATGGCGATTTTAGATTGATCTTATATAATTAAAAACTGAGCGTATGTATCTATGTATGTACCTATGTATGTATCTACGAGTATGTCCGAGTTACTTCTCCCGAACGCCAGTGACCTGACCATCGAACAAGGTATCGATTGATTCGTAATTTTTCCGTCTTTATGGTTGGCCACCCTCATATAAATAATAGCCTATGATCGAGTAACCCGTGTATTTGAACAATGAAACGCGCTCCACGACATGATAATTTGATAATGTGTTTTGGTAATGTTTAACATGCAGGGAAAGGTTTTATTGTGACAAGGCTGAATTCGATCCGGTAACTTAATTGTTTTACTGGTACGATAATCACTTCAGGGGAATGAAGAATCAAAAAAGTGGTTGAAGATTAACTATATCCTCTGGAGTTAGGGTTAAATTTCAAATATCAAAATATCACCAAACAGGGAATTGCTTCGTTCAAATGTAGAAGAGAAGAAATAATTTTCACGCGTCATACCTTGACGGGTGACTTTCTAGTTTAACATAATCCTCCGATAATAATTAGCGGAGATATCAATTAAAAACTATATATATATATTAATTATGATACTTAGATTTCGACATAAAATCCCTATTTTTCGAAGACTTTCCTCAATTCAAATTATTCAGTGCTTCATCTCAACTTTCCGTAGCAATGCTTTTATTAAAATTTGTAGCGTGAAGAAAATTATTGAGAAGAAAGATCTGTTGTCATTTTTTTTCTCTCGAATATGAACAAATAAAATTCTAGTTTTTGTTTTGAGGCTTTTCCTGTAATCGGGGGATTTAAAATGTTTCCTTTTTGATTATTTTTCCGCAATCTGCCGCAAAATGTTACTGATTTTTGTTGTTCAAGCCTGATTGTTGAACAAGCGTCACTTGGAATAACTTTTATTTTCGAGGTAGACCGTGCAAATCCGGGCGACGCAGCTAGTTTAATCATAAAACTTGACAAAAAGGAACTCTTCCGTTTCATTCAACTAAAAAAAAAGAATGATTTTTTTAAAACAAAAAAAAAAAAAAAATGCTTTTCCATAAAATTTGCGAATAGACCTTTTTCCCAATTAATGATTAACTACAATATCTTAATTTTCTTTAAAAGAAGACATGATTTAATAGCTTATTGAATCTAACTTTCTTTGCTGATATCGATTTATTATATTCAATTTCTTGTCATTTCTACAGATTTGGGAAAAACACTTTTCTCGAAAACCTTTTCAATCAAATATCTTTTCACCTATGAATACATTTATCGGGTTTAAAATATTATATACTATTTAGAAAATAACTTCTGTGTATTATCTGAATAACATTAAAATAATTCTTAAATATATCTTGAAGGTGATTCTTATGAGCAAGGGGAAAATTTTTTTTCACTATTTTAGAAAATACAGAAAGAAACTTTGAACACAAAATGTTTGAAAAACTATTTTAGCCGTAACTTAATGAAATCCAGAAAACTCCCGATTATCCGCGGAGTTGAGTGGCACAGGTGTCGCGGAGAAAATAAAAATCGCGGATAAACCGCAAAAAGGCTAAAATGAGGGACAAATAAGGTAAAAATTGTCCTTCTTCAAAAATGTGATGATGTGCTTGCTGATTTGATCCATCAAACAGTGAAAATATACGCAGTACGGTAAAAATGTCTTGTATTTTTGCGCAACAAAACATAACATCAATAAAGAACAAGTATGTACGATGAAGAAAGCACAAAAAATAAATAAATTCGATACTCCAGCGCTCGAATACGCTACCTTGCGGTGATTTACAAAATTAAAGAAAAAGGTAAAACATTGCGTTCCACGTGTGTCTGTTGGTAAACATAGCCAGTTTGTTTACGAGTATTTATTAACGCATTCGATGTGTCTTAGATTGCTCTCAGCAACTGAACTTGTTTCGTCCCTTAATGGCATCCTCGAGCTTCTCAAAATAATGTAGGTTTTCATTATTTTCTGCTAAAAAGTAAGTTGATTGTTGTAAATGGCGAAAGCGTAAACACAAGAAAAGTCTGGATAAACAAAAAAAAAAAAAAAAAAAAGCTCGTCTGTTTGAAGCATTTTTTTTTTTCTTTTGAAAGAGGATAACGTTATACCACGTTTTTTTTTTTTTTTTTTTTTTTTTTTTTTTTATTGTTTTGTGTGAATTTGTGAGAATATGGGCTTTTTTTTAAATCTTAAGCTCGAAAGAAGGATTTAATAACATTAACAGAAGAATTAGGGCTTACATCTCCGCCTAGTTTAAAAATAATTAATTTAACAAACCTTGTTTTACTGCAGCAAGCAGCATTTAGTTACGATGGACAGTATGCAAAATATTTTCTTGAATGTATTATCGTAAATGCTTAACCGAGGAAAACGTTTAGAATGTCAAAAACAAAAGCTGAGAATTTTCATCGCCAACTTTACTTTATTGCTCATATAATGAGCTGAAGAGTTCCGCTAAAAATTTGTTTAGGGTTCTAGTTTTAGTATTGTGCGAGCAAAAAACACTTGGCGAGATTTAGCATTTCAGTCAAGCAAATTTTTATTTTTTATCATTAGTGGATTAAACTGGTAGAAAGATTACAGAATTCGATAAGTTTAAAGAAATAATGGTAGATCAATAATAATAATAATAAAAACTACCATTATATATCTGTGAGAATTTTGTTGATGGTTTGCATAGCATGACAGAATTAAATCATAAATCCTAAATTAAAAACATACGAAACAGAAAAAATTCAAATTAACCGATTCGGCAATTTGAGAAAAATAAAGCAGTTACAAATGTAAAACAATGAGCGCTAGCCAAACAAGACAAAGAAGTATCATCTTCCTCTTTTGATAACACTGATAAACAAAGGCTTTGTTACATGAAATATTTCTAGTGTTCTTATGGCGGCAATGAAAATGTAGTTCTATCAAGAATAGATACATATCGAATTCAACATCGTGGAAATGTCTGCTAACAACTACGAACTACGAAATTTGCATTAATTCTAACGTTTAGTAATGCTTCTTGAATTCTCATTTCTTTCTACGTGGGCCAGAATATTAACAAGACTTTAAAAATTAATTTAAAAGGAATAAAGCAAAAAAAAAAAAAAAATAAAAAAATCATGCATACGAACAAAAATTACTAGGCTTATTAGCGTTTTCTACGGTACAGCATGCGTTTGTTTTACCTTTTTCATCCGCCGTTAGACAGTGACTGCAGTGCCACCTATAGTTTGTTGGAGTTGCAAATAGATTTTAAAAAAACTGAGTTTAAATTAACACTTTTCCGACGAAAAAAAAAAAGCCATTGATATTTGCTTTTTGCTGCGAAAATGCATGTTTCTGACTGTTAATTGACTCGCAGATAATCTGCGCGTGGATAATCGGAAGTTTACTGTGAAACTTTCTGCTTAGTTTTAAGCAATGTGGAGCTTATGATTTTTTTTTTTACAAGTTCCATAAAATGCACTTTAATATAAAAAACGGCCCCACCGTATTTTAAGAACTATAGACAGCATAGGGAATAAAAGACATCTTTTGAGCATTTTTTAGAACAGCGGTCGGCGACCTAAATTGTCTGAAGATCTACTTTCCACGTTTAGTGAACACAAAGATCGACTTGGGGGGTTGAAGGGATAAACGGTTGTGTTGCATTCGCAAATAAGTTCAGACTATGCTGACTTCATATCATAGGTAGAATCTTATTAAAATAGACCTTGATATAAATACGTAGCTGCTATAATTTGCTAAAATAATGTTGTATGAACACTGTTAACTTATATTAATATTTTTTCCGACAAAAGTATATTTCTTGTTTTAAAATTGATAAAATAATGACTATAAGAGTTCAAGTAACCATAAAAAGCTTGGGTGTTAAACCTAAGTTTGTTTCAGAAAATAATATTTTATCAATGTTACTTATTAGTGACACTACCGATTGAAAGCTAGGTCCAAAATATTTTCCGCGATCGACTAAAAATGGGCTCGAGATCTACCGGTCGACCGCGATCGACTGGCTGCCGACCGCTGTTTTAGAACATGTAATAATTACCCATTGAGTTTAAAAAGTAACTACTTTTATCACAGGTATTTTTTTCTTTGCTCTGCATAATGTCAGCTCTGTAATGAAAATGGTCACAATTCACATTGTTTTTAGTAACAAAGGAAACTAGTTCATTTCTCATAATCTATTTTTAGATTATGAGCCAATGATTAAACGTTATCTGAAACTTTGTAATATAATTCATTCCAACGATCAAATTCGAAACAATGTACTGTTTAGAAAGCTACGTTTTAATATTTTACCAGTGACTGAAAGATGTAACAAAACTTTATATAGTAATACGTTTTAATTTTCAATTAATTATTGTTCATCATTGACATTCGTCTTGTGAATATATTTATAGGGGTGCACAAGAAAACGTTTTTGAAACTTTGCTTTCCACATAAAAGCTCTATTTGTACGCATGAGATAGTGTTTAATTAATGGTTTGAGACTTTTCCGCAGACATTTCTTTACTAATAATAAAGCTGAAACTATCTCTGTTTGGATTTCTGTCCGGATCTCTGTGACGCGCATAGCGCCTAGACCGTTTGGCCGATTTTCATGAAATTTGGTACAAATTTAGTTTGTAGCATGGGGGTGTGTACCTGGAAGCGATTTTTCGAAAATTCAATTTTGTTCTTTTTCTATTCCAATTTTAAGAACATTTTACCGAGCAAAATTATTATGAATTTTATTTTAGATGGACGAGTAAATTACCAAGTTATCATAAAATGGAACTATTACATGGGCAAAACAATTGGCGAGAAATTCATCATCCATTATTTGTAAATATGCAGGTGAACCAAAAGATCTTTTAATTTTCTACTACGGGCAAAGCCGTGCGGGTGCCATTAGTAATAGCATACATTCGAGCAGCGTTTCTTAAATTGTGTTACGCAAAACTTGAATTCTTTCTTTTAATTCAAATTTATCACTTAAAAGAGAAGATAAGATTTAGGTGTGAGGGAGATTCTTTATCTTTTTTTCCACTGAACAGCAGCAAAGAATATATCTTGGCTGTAAACCCATTTATTATCAACGCACAACATTCAACTATTAAGCAGTACGTTACCGCGCTTAAGTCAGGGTTTAGGTAGCAATACAACCGACGGTCCGGTCATCACATCCAGAGACGGCAGTTTCGCCTTTGTTATGGACTCATCAGTCTGGAATAGTGAATAACAGATCGGGAGGCAGATATTATCTCATTGAACTGAAAATTCCAACAAACTGGTAGATTGGTAGAGAACGTTAATTTACCACCCCCCCCCCCCCCTCACCAACGAGAGTCTGCAGCATGGTGCGGTTCAGCTCGCAAATTGAAAGCAAGACCTTGGGTATTAAGCTACAGCCCTTAAGCCAGGGTTGAGAAATAACTAAATGGGTGATTTTTAAAACTATTGACAGTTTGATGTCCTGACTTTATCCGTTCATTTTTATGTTTATAAAATTATATATATATATATATATATATATATATATATTGGCATTGCAAAAGCATGTAGTAAAGCATTGTTTAACACTTAATTCATTGCATTCAGTGCTTTTTTTTTTTTTTTTTTCACGATCGTAGAATAAGCCTTTTCTATTTAGTTAGCTAGTAACGGACATTTCCTTGTCCTGACTAGAAAATTCACATTTCCTAAATCTTTTTTGTACGCTTTCAAGCAGCTTTTTTTTTTTTTTAACTTTTTGTGTATTGAAGGAGGAAGTAATATTTGTTTGTTACACACAGCTGAAATAGATTTTACTGAGCTGTTCATGTAAGAGCTTAAAATTTCAATGCAGTTTGTTTCCTTAAGTGCAACTTATGAGTGTTACCCCAGGGAATTAAACATTTTTTACGTGCAAAATATTTCTTAATCGTAGTTAGCAGCAGTGTTAGGGAAGCCCTCTTAGAATGTGCAAGTCTAAAAAAAGATACATTTATTCCTTATATGTTGTATATTGAAATGTACAATTATTGCGAAGAGTATTCTAATCATCTCTCATGAGCATTACCCATTTATTTCGTAATATTTTTTTCAGTATAGAAATATACAATTAGGTAGTAATGTGTTTTTTTGTTAAGGGAACAAGAGATCTAATTAAATTTTCAATATTTACCGCCCTTCAGCTCCGTTATTCACTATTCTGATGAGTCCATAACAAGGACGAAACTCCAGTCTCTGAATGTGATAACCATAAACTGTCGGTACATTGCATTTGGGTAATTTTCAACTGAATTGACACATTCGGTTCGACACAATTTAAAAATTTTTGTTGTTATAAACATTAAAAGTTTCCTAGGGACAAATTCCTTACAATTTATAACTTTCTAAGCAGGTGATTATTTGTGAGTTAATTTGCTTAGATTTTAGCAATTACAAAAAACTTCTTGGCAAGTCACCGTTTTTCTCATGAGTGTTATCTTCATAAAACATTAAGTGATTTCTTTTCTAAAAATAAATAATCTAACAAATCTGTATTAAACTATCTTAAATACTAAGAAATAAGTCAAAATGGTAGGCATATTAGTTATTTTAAAAACTAAGTGTTTGTATAACTGTTTTTGTCACGAGTATTACTTTGTTTTCTAAATAAAAGGTAAAGTTTATTATAAAACACACATTAAATTAAACATTAAATGTTTCCAATGCAATTTTCCATGAATAGCTAAAAATTTTCAACATTGAAACCAATATTTAAAGATAAAAGTAAACGTTTATCAATACAAATGCTGGAATTTTAGCAAGTGTAACATTCACTAGAGACGGTAACACTCATGAGAGATGGACTCATGAAACATTTTGTTTTAGAGTTTTTGCTGTAATTCCTCTAAAATATGTAGTTATTTGAATACCATATCTCAAGAGCTACAGTTTTTTTCCTAAACAACGCACAAATTTCATTTTTGCAAACACTAGCTTTGTGTCAGTGTTCTTTCTTCAATTTTTAATAAAAGTGAATTTATATATTATATATGCTAGGGTGTCCCAAAAACATACGAAAGTCGATGTTTCAAGTCGTACACCCTTTACTATATTTCCTTTTAGGTCAAAACAAATGTAAAAAAAGTTTCATATAATTTGAACAACGGCAACCTGTGCTGACTTGCGCCCGAAAGTGTAAACCAGCCCTGTGTACTAGGCAGAATAATAATTTAAAAAAAAATTGTTTTTCAAATTTGAAATTTTATTTTGATAAATTGTTGACCCTATAGCCCCACATGTACCACAAAAATATATACCCCAAAATAAAAAAAATATTTAAGTGTCTATGAGGAGGCCTAAAACTTCAAATCTTTTGTTCAAAAAATGGATTTTTTTCGATTTATCTTTTAAAAAATTACATATACATTTCAATAAGATAACAAGTTCAAAAATCACTAGCGAAAACATTTTCAAATCAGCATTTACAAACGAATAATAATAAAAATAATTATATATTTAAAATGAAAACTGTAACTTAAGCTTGAAAAAATCCTTATTTTGAGCACTGTGGGAGACTTTAATATTGCATTCTATTTAGGGCTAATCACCGAGTTTACTGTTTATATTTTTCTTCTTAAGATACATCTCACATTTTTATTTAAAAAAAATATATATAGAAAAAAAATCAATTTTTTGAAGAAAATTACAAATTTAAGGCCTCCTGCTGGACACCTAAATATTTTTTAATTTTTATAAATATTTTTGAGGTACATGTGGGGCTATAGGAACAATGTTTTATTAGCATGAAATTTCAATCATCCGAAAAAAAATTCTTTCTATTCGGCCTAGTTTCAAGCGCGAGTTGCCGTTGTTCAAAAAAAAAAAAAAAAAAAAAAAAAGAAACTTTTTGTTTACAATTGTTTTGACCAAAAAGGAAAAATATTATAGGTGTGAGATTTCAAACATCGACTTTTTTTTTTTTTTTTTTTGAGACACCTTAATATATATGCGAGAAATAATATACCTCTTTGATAAAGATATGAGTTAAAGGTAATACAATATCTATAACTATATATATACTCATTATTTGGGTCTTCGTTATCATGAGTGTTACTCCCTTCTCATGAATGTTACCTCATAAAGGAACACTCATGAGCGGTAACACTCATGAAATTTATAGACTAATTCTTCGCTGGAATTCATTCTACCGGTGTTTCTAAAAATTTAATTAGATCTCTTGTTTCCTTAACAAAAAATATATTACTGCCTAATTGGATATTTCTATACTGAAAAAAATATTACGAAATAAATGGGTAATACTTATGAGAGATGATTAAAATACTCTTTGCAAAAATTGTACATTTCAATATACAACATATTAGGAATAAATATATCTTTTTTTAGACTTGCACATAGTAAGAAGAAACACATATGACTTCCCTAACACTGCTGCTAACTACGATTTAGAAACATTTTGCAAGTAAAAAATATTTAATTCCCTGGGGTAACACTCATGAGTTGCACTTAAGGACACAAACTGCATTGAAATTTTAAACTGTGAGATGAGCAGTTCAGTAAAATCTATTTCAGCTGTGTGTAACTAACAAATATTACTTCCTCCTTCAATGCACAAAAAGCAAAAAAAAAAAAAAAAAAAAAAGCTGCTTGAAAGCGTACAAAAAAGATTTAGGAAATGTGAATTTTCTAGTCAGGACAAGGAAATTTCCGTTACTATCTAATTAAAGTAATAGAAAAGGCTTATTAATCTACGATCATGAAAAAAAAAGCACTGAATGCAATGAATTAAGTGTAAATCAATGGCTTAGTACATGCTTTTGCAATGCTAAAAAATAATTTAATCAACATAAAAATGAACGGATAAAGTCAGGACACCAAATAATTTTGAAAATCATCCATTTAGTTCTTCCCCAGCCCTCCCTTCTTAAAGGCTGTAACTTAATATCCAAGTCTTGCCTTCAATTTACGAGTTGAACCACAACATGCTGCGGACTCTCGCTGGTGAAAATACATTTACTTTATTTACCAATCTCCCAGTTTGTTGGCACCCTCAGCTTCAATGAGATGACATCTGCCAGCAGTTATTCACTATTCCAGACTGATGAGTCCATAATAAAGACGAAACATCAGTCTCTGAATGTGATAACCGGGCTGTTGATATATTAAATAAATTTAAATCTTTTTTTGTAGCGGAACTTTTAATAAATGCCGTAAGATTCATCTGGGCTAGTTCAAATGAAAACTATGCAAAATATTACAAAAAGTGGTGTTGGTTCTCTTATCTTTCGCAATTATGTGTAAAACGAGGTTCTCACCTAATGTTTCAAAAGCAACCAAACAACCAAACAAACAAAAAAAAAAAAACATAACAGATTTACTAAACCTAACATGAGGATTCAAGCTCTCCGTGACGATGAAATAAGTACAACTATCTCATTAAATTTGAAACTTTAAAATTTTGTTTGAAATGAATAATTGATGAAAATTAAATAATATTTTCTAATTGTGTTTAAAGAAATCTCATGTTATTGTTTGAAGTTGCTCTTTGAGGACAATAATTATTACTTGAAGTAATTTACTTTTCTTTTGCAAGAAAATCGTTTCAGAATCTTGCATTCTAACTCTACTAATGAGGAAAATAACAGGTGCTCCTTTTAAAAATGGACATTAAAACGGGTTCCACTTTTCAAAGAAATTATCAAACGCTGAATTAGAGGAAACGTTTGGAAACTCACTTTTACAATCAAATATTTGTTGAATCCCACGGATATAGGTAATTTTATGCCGGTAAAGAGCGCTATAATTTGCAGAAATTAGTTAAAATGAATTAAGTTAAAAAATTAATTGAAGCAAAAACGTATCAAACATTTTGAGAAAGTATGTTAATAAGTAGTAACATATAGGTGAACAAAAAAAAAACTTTTCTCGCTTAATGCTTGGAATTTTTTTAATTTTTGACGAAAAGTCCACGCGCTCCAGATAATCTTTCGCGTCTTGATTTCACGGAAAGTTAATTGCAAACTATCAGTAAAACACCAAAGATTTATTTACTTGTTCCAATTTCTCATGAAACTAGGAGGATTAAAATTTGCACCGGTTCGATCGCCGTCCTTGACGCAAAGAGAGGGAGAGGGTGAGAGAGAGAGAGAGAGAAAGAGTCAACTTTTTAATGTTTCTTTTTTGAAGTCAGGGTAATATTTGGTAATACTTATGTCATAATTACACGAGGGAATATTTTCGACCTCCACTTTCGCGTAACTTTTACGTAAGATGTTTGGCTTGGGCATAAACAAAAGCGATCCGGAGCAGAGAAAGTTCAAGGCATCTGAAACGGGTCAGTCCTACGTTTGGGTCGTCAAAGGTCACGTGGGACACTGATGACCCTCCGGCCACCATATAGGGGTCAATAGGATCGTCTGCAAGCTGTGATGTAATAGTTACGTTCAATTTTATGCCGCATGTAATGCTTCACAGCCTTGGCTTTTATTTTGTTGGAACAGTGTAGATTTGCTCAGAAAGTTAGTTTCTGGGTCAAGACTTCTTTTGATGGTCTTTACGTGTTATGTTATGTTTTCTTTGTTATAAAAGAAAGTGTGTAAGGCCCCTTCACAAAACTTGGTCCTCAGCTCGTGGATATACATTTTAGTGAACAAAATATTTTGGATTGATAATAATTCAGTTTTAAAATTATGGCCGGAGTTGTGAGACAAAGAAAAAAAGCTTCAATATTTTCAACCGCTGGCTCGGTAGACTAGTACTGGCCACTGGAACTTTGAGCAGTTCTTACATTTTCTCTTGTCTGTGTTATTACAAAAAATCCTTATTTAAGAAACCATAATTGACAAAAAAAATGATATTTTGACAATAATCCCATAATTTTAGGATCTAGAATCCATAATTTTATGTTTATTGCTCATTCAATTCTACTAGTTTTTATGTTTAAAAGTTGGCAGAATCGAATGTGGTTGCATCTTGGCAAATACAATTACAACAATATTGCTGTGACTTTTATTTTATTTTATTTATTTATTTATTTTTTTTTTACACCTGGACCAGATTTTATAATTATTTTACTGAACCTTGTGATTTCCCCCCCAATTTTGGGGCTCTTGTTGCGTCTATCATGTTTTTTACAACTAGACTTGATCTTGTAGTTATTTTTATATGATCTCATAATTTTTTTCAAGGGTTTATACTAATAGATCATACTCGTATTTGCACTTAAATGTTATTTTGAAGAAATAATAAACACTTTTACTATGAGCTTAGTACTACACCTTTTTTTTTCAGCTTTTTTTTTCTTGAAAAAAAAATATCTTTTTATTGAAAGAAAGAAAGAAAAGAAAAGAAAAAGAAGAAACCTAACCGGTTCTCGAAAGTTTTTCCATATTTTCCCCAGTTTAACTAGACTGCGAACCAAAAAAGGTCGAGAAACGCTGACCAAGGGTGTATTGTTTGCAAGAGTTATATTTTAACTTTATGTACAGCAATGCAAACTCCGTTTTCAGATATCTTTACAAATAATAAAGCTGAAAGACTGGATCTCTGTGACGCGCATAGCGCCTAGACCGTTCGACCGATTTTCATGAAATTTGGCACAAAGTTTGTAGCATGGGGGTGTGCACCTCGAAGCGATTTTTCGAAAATTCGATTTCGTTCTTTTTCTATTCCAATTTTAAGAACATTTTCCTGAGAAAAATTATCATAAGATGGAATAATAAATTACCACGTTATCATAACGTGGAACCGTATCATGGGCAAGCCAATTGGCGAGAAATTCACCATACATTATTTGTAAATGTACAGGCGAACCAAAAGACCTTTTAATGTTCTACTACGGGCAAAGCCGTGCGGGTACCACTAGTTTGGAATAAAGAAATGAGCCACCAAACCAACGTATCATATAAAGTAACGAAAGAAATGGCAACTGCTAAAATGAGATTGTTTTTATTTCCTTCGCATAACACAGCCTTGAGTAGAGTAAAGTTATGCAACTATTTTGCTGCCCAACTGCTTTCACATTTCTTTGCTAGGTTACATATGCAAATTTTGTTGATGTTACTTTTCTTCTTGAGTGATGCTAAGTTTACTCTTTGTTTTTATTTTTTGAGATAGAGTGAAAGTGTGAGGCCATTTTGGAATGCTTTTCTTAAAGGTTTTTTGAATAATTTATTTTTTACTTTATTTCTTTCAGAGCTCTGTAAAAGAGCATTTATACTACGATCTTACATGCTCTCTGTAGGAGGGAGGTGGGGCTTTGCAGTTTCAAAAAAGTGATTTTTTCTTTTTACTTCCTTTTACAAAAAAGGAAGTATTGTATTCGCAAAATAAATTTCTCTCAAAAATCGGCCTTAATTTCCATTTTGCTCACCCCCCCCCCCCCCAAATGAATGTTGAGTTTTTTTTTCGACCCGACCACACGTACAAATGCACCTAAGAACGAATAGACGCCCGAAATATCCATTTTGACGTTTCCCGAGTTAATTACAACGAGTTTTCTCGTGACGTCTGTATGTACGCATGTATGTGCGTATGTGTGTATGTCGAATAACTCAAGAACGGTGTGTCCTAGAAAGTTGAAATTTGGTACATAGACTCCTGGTGGGGTCTAGTTGTGCACCTCCCCTTTTGGTTGCATTCGGGTGATTCTACTGGCTCTTTTGCTCCCTTTCGGGAGGAAATCATTGTTAATTTCGATGTAAACTCAAGTGGTGTTATAATTTGTCGGACACTTGGTGATATATCGCGAGTCTTTTGGTCGCCAAGTTTTTTCGCCAACTTGGCGACAATTTTGGCGATTTTTTTAAATTTGGTTTCAAATTGACCTTTGTTGGTGATATTTAGAGAGTAAACTATTGAACCACATTAAAATTGCCAATCATTAGGAAATGACCTTAAATTGGAGTAAAAGGAAGTCATGTGATGCACACATCTGCTCGTTTGTTTCGTCTTGTAGATAAACATTTCAAAACTATAATACCCAAAATTTTAGGTCGTATCGAGCAAAATTATCAAAGTTATCAAGTATTCAGTCTCCGCTCCTTCAAACTGTAGCTCCGACAGCTGCCGAAGAATGCAGCAGTTCTAACAGCTGCAGACGCTCAGAATGTTAGTGCTGCTTGCTTTGGGTTAGTTAAATATTACATAAATAAATAATGAAAAAAGAAGAGGCTGAAGAGATCGAAGTTGCTACAGGGACTGTACTCTATGGAGCTGGAATTGATGCTTTTTTAGCTTCTAAAACTTTAAACGCGTTTTACTCAAAATCACTTTTTCAAAGTATGTGTTCACTCCTATTTTAAAACCACTTGACCGATTCATTTCAAATTTAGTACACACATTCTGCATATAAAAAATCTCCCCCCTACGTTGAGTTTGAGGTTTTTATTTTATTTTTTAATGTTTTTTTTTTACTAACAAAAGCTCTTTTAACTTCAAATGGCCGCCAAAAATTTTAAAGTCAAACAAAAACAGATCTGAGAACGTGGGTGGGGGGAGGGGGAGGATTTATTAATAGTTTGACTAAATTCAAATGGAATTTGATTTCAGATAAATGTCAGCTGAAAACACCTCAAATCATCTTTCTCCAAAGGTGCTCTGGAAAAAGCTCTGTCACCCGCTTGTCTGTGCATATTTTTTTGACCAAAAATTTATAGAATATTTTTAAAATTACACATAATAGTGAACAAAAGGTTTTAACAAATTTAATTAAACCATTTTTTTAAAACAATTCGTAAAAAAAGTGAATATTTTTACGCGAAAAACTCCCCCCCCCCCCGAACTCAACAAAATAAAGTCTATTTTTCTTTAGCTATTTTCTCGACATCGTTGATATTTCTTTTCGTTGAACGGTGTCATTATATGAAATCTTCTCATAGGATTTTGAATTTTATGATGGTTGATAAGCGTGGAATATTCTAAGTCTCTAGCTTGAAACAAAAATAAAACACAGCAGTATTGATTAATATTTAAAGAGGAAAAAGAGAAAGAATTGTTTTCAGAGGCATGGCTCATTTTAGAGATATTAAGATAACAGATCAGAAACATCTGCAGGGGTCCCCTGAACAGTACAATCGATGAAAGGGCTATAAAGTTGCAACCGCCCACCTTTTATGTCATGTATGCTACAGGTTAGTGCGCACTAGGTTGCCTCGTTCTGCACTTTATTTTCGGAACTAAGAGTTATCAAAACGTGCCAAAAGTATTCCATCTCTAAAGATATTACAGGTCTTTTTTATTCAAATCAAATACTTCAAAATAAGTTTCTAACAAATTTTTGTAAGTAAAAATGTCATATTTTTGCGTTAGGAGCTATCACCTGAGATGTAAATTTCATGTTCAAACTTTAAAAGGACAGTTAAGTTTTCTTGGAAAGAGCAAATATGCCTCTTTTAGTACTTCAAATGAGGAGTAAATTCGGTACAATTAGCTTTTTTACTTCCTTTTACAAAAAAAAGAAGTATTGTATTCGCGAAAAAAATTTCACTCAAAAATCGACCTCCATTTTACTCATCCCCGAATGAATGTTAAGTGTTTTATTTTTCGACTCAACCACGCGTGGATAAGTGCCTAAGAACGTGATGGACACGCGAAATATCCATTTTGACGATTCCCGAGTCAATTACAACGAGTTTTCTCATGACGTCTGTATATACGTATGTTGTCGCACAACTCAAGAACGGTATGTTCCAGAAAGTTGAAATTTGGTACGTAGACTCCTAGTGATGATAATTTTTTGTGTAATTCTCATTGGATAGAAAATCAATCACAGAGTTGATTTCGTTGTGTCTGATTGATTTATCTTCTTTGATTTTGAGATGATGCCTCATTGGCGCTTTCTGAAGCACTGGAATACATAACTTGTAAACATAAAATCTTTCTTCCATAAGTCTGAAAAGCAGTGCACGTCTTATAATTCCAAACTATGTTAATGCTATTTTCGCAGCAGATTTTTAAGTTTACAAATATAACGTTGCGTAAGATTACGTAATTTTTTACGCTCCGACGATTTTTTCATAACTTTTTCGAGTGCAGTTGACATTGTTGAATCAATTAAATCATATGAGAGATAAGAAATAGCGAACAGAATGGGAGCAGGAATATTTGCACCATTATGAAGAGTTAGATTCCGTAGATGAGATTCGATCATGTGACCTTCAAGAGACACTCTAAGTGTGGACTCGTTAAAATATCTCTGCGTCAACTCAACCGTGCGATATAAAGCCCAACCACAAACAAAATGACGGATCTCTTTCCTTTACTTTTCACGGAACTGCTGTCGGTACAATAAGATATGCCCTTGAAATCAGCATGGGATTTTAGGGACGTTATTAATTCAAATAATGGAACAAAGATTAAAGTTAAAGTATTTACTTTGTAAACGTGCTTCCATTGAATGTCTAATTACGAACAGGCGACTTGCTTAAACAAATAGAGGTTTCTTTTCTATCCAAGGACAGGAAAGTGTTAAGGAGTGAAAAACGTAAAGCTCGTGCGAACAGTTTTATGGTAAAAGATGCACTTAGCGGCATGACGTGTGTCAAAAGTAAACATTTTCAATTTACTCCAGACAAGAGGATTATTATTGAAAAGATGAGATTTAAACCTGTTAGCTAGAAATAACACAAATCAGTAGGCGGATCTATAATCGTGGGAGCTCGCTGGGTTTTCCCTACTGATGTAGCAGCACTTTAAGAAAGAGTTAACGAAATAATTCAATGCGTTGAAAATATTCAAAACGTTAACTAATTTTGACCCAATAGCTAACCCTTAAATGAAAACTAGTTACTACTTTGCTTCATTCTTTTATGATTGTTTTTCATACACTCCGGCAATTTATTCACACACGGAAACATGTCAAAACATTTCCATGAGGTCGTAAGTTGTTATTGCGTTAATGTATAAAGTGTCATACCTTCATGTTTTGCATTTAGTAAACATGCCACTTTTATGATTCTTTGTTAATAAGATTGCTTTTCCTTGTGTGATATATTTGCTGATGCATTTATGTTAAAGTGCCATTTATTTTAATTAGTAAAATTTTCGTTGATGTCCTTGTGTATGAGATTGCAGTTCGTTGTATTACGTATGACATTTGCGTATATGACATAAACGTGCCAGTTGTTTCAGCAGGTAAGATTTTCATTGGCGTGATTGTTAAAAAATTTAAAAATTGTTAGTGAAAAAGCACATTTTTTTTCATGCACGAAATAAGCCAAGAAGTATAGTAAAGTAAGTATAATATTTAAACCCGTTCAAACACTGTCTTAAAAAACAAGCAAGAAGCAGAGGAATGGTAACGAAATGAAAACAATCTGAGTGCACACTTATAATCCTAACATGAAACAAATGAAAGTTCTTGTATCGAAAATCTAAAAAAAAAACGAGCTGATGTGTGCATCACATGACTTCCTTTTACTCCAATTTAATGTCATTTCCCCATTATTGCAATTTTTAATGTGATGCAATAGTTTACTCTCTAAATATCACCAACAGTGGCCAAATTGAAACCAGATTAAAAAAAAAAATCTTGGCGACCAAAAGACTGGCGATATATCGCCAAGTGTCTGCCAAATGATAACACCACTTAAGTTTACATCGAAATTAACAATGATTTCCCCCCAAAAAAGGGTAAAATACCCCTTTAGAAACACCCGAATGCAACCAAAAGGGGAGGTGCACTACTAGACCCCACTAGTCACTGATGCCATTCATGGATCATAATATTTGATTCACATTTTTACTCATGTGTAGTGGCAACGATATGGTTGATAGCAAGCGTAGCTCGCAATATTTAATTTGCTTCTTGATTATCATGACGTGGAGCCGCCAGTGGAGATGCGCAGAAGTACATCATTTGTGACGTCACGAAGACCACGCCTTGTTTTCAAAATCGGACACTTTAAAAAATTAATTTAAAATTGAGCGTTGAGAAAATGAAAGATTTTTCTCTCTCCATGTCATTTCATTTATTTATTCATTTATTAATTTTTTTGCTTATTCTATCAATTTCAGTGATTAAAAGTAGTACTTTTGACTGAAGGACCCCATTTTAACATTCATGCAAATCTATATATCTGCATCTCATTTTCTACAGAACGAACTATTTGGCCTTGACAAATTTCCCTTACACTTATTTCACACCAGACACTACAGTAGCAAAATTCATTACTGTTGTCGTCTTTGTTGCTGTGGAACTTATGACATAGTTTTACCCGAATAGGTTTCCTGTTGCATTTTCGTCGAAACGCAATAAAAAAAATTTTATGGTCATTGGGTAGACAGTAACTTTTAAGGATAAAATAAGGAAGATGAAATAAAAAAATTGTAAATATAATAGAATAAGTGGGACGTTGCGATTTGCACAGTGGGCTGGCAACTAAGCAATTTCAGATTATGAGAGATCAGGGGCGGATTCAGGGGTGGGTCAAAGGGCCAGCTGACCCCCCTGTGACAAGAATTCAAGCAGGACCTGATTACCGCACAGGCGTACTAGGCCTGGCCCCCCTCTTCCTAAGGGGCCCCAAATTACTTAAAGAATTATGCTTAGCATTAAAACTATACAAAAAATACACACATTTTTAAAATAATAGCCTTCAGGGGGCCCCCAAATTATTGTGGGCCTTGGGCTTCACTTTTAGTTAGTCGGGCCTTGAATTCAAGAATTGTATTATGATTATTATTAAACTTCAATTTATTATACCTGAAATCAATGTTAATCTTTTTTTTTTTTCTTTGCTTGGTTCTGTTCGGTATTTTTTCTCAGCGCATCATAATTCAAAGGACTGACAGGGTTCCTTTAGTGGGCTATTGCTATTTCGAGTTTTTTTTTGTTTTTTTTGTTTTTTTTTTTTTTTTTTTTGATTTTCAAAAGAACAATCATCTCTAATTAGCTTAACTTTTTTTCAGAGCACCCTTCTACCTTAAACCACATGTGTGTGTGTGTGTGTGTTGTGCCGGCTTTTTCCAGCTATTTTTTTCTGAATTCTCATATATTCAAAGCTTAAGGTAACGTGACCAGCCTGTATTCCTAAAGAAATATCACTTTTGATGAAAATAAACAACACAGGTTGCTTCGTTAAAAAAATAGGGGGGGGGGAGGGATTTGAAAGGTTTTGGTTTTGGTTTAATTTTGGGGAGGGGTGTGCTCCTAAGCGTAAGAGAGGGTGCGCCATCATCTTTGGGGAGCGCCCCTGTTTAACAGTTATAACGCTGGTCATCGAAACTTGACCCCGCTTTCAAAAATTTCTGGATCCGCCCCTGTGAGAGATTCCTCGAGGAAGCGAGTGGGTATCGATCTCTGAAGACTTAATGCTTGGAAACTCATCTCCTGTACTTCCTTTCTTTTCTTAGTGAAGAATAGGCAGAATTTTAGACTTATTAGATTAGAATTTTAAATTATCAACATAAGATCTAAGGAACACAGGGCTCCTGCACCTTTTTTTTTTGTGTGTGTGTGTGTGTGTGTGTGTGTTAGAAATTAAGCAACCATCACGTCTATTTTTTCGAGAAAAGCAGAGCCTTGATTTTTTTTCCACGTTTTAAGTATACTTGTCCAAATGCGGGATTGAAGACTGCGCGAAAGAGAATTTAACCTCAGTTTTGAAGATCTGCGAATAAAAATCTCAAAATTGAAGTACAGCGTCAAGGAAAAATAGATTTTGTTTTTGTTTTTTTATTTGAAACATGCTAAAGAGTTTTATAGGTTTATATCATTGAGCTTGATGATTCATTGAATTAGCTTTCAGCATGAAGAGAGCTTGAGTGTATCAGGAACTACTGTACCACGTTCATTTTGGAAAAAAATGGAGAATGACCAGTACTTTTGACTCTTCAAAAGCTCCTTCTATAGAACCCCTGCTTTTTGCGAGAGAGGGCAGGAACCAACAATTGGTAATTTGCGTGGTATTAAACACTTATTCGAATGATTTCTGCATTCTGTAGTCAAGGACTTCGTACACTCCACTCCGTATTCGGATGATTTACGTTAGTAAGCTCCTTTCAGGCCCTGATTTATGCATGGGCCACCCCAAAGGCCTCTAAGGCTAAAAGCCCCCATTTATTTTCAAAGTTACATATCACGTAATAGAATATTTATTTGTTTGGTTTTGAAAATAAAATAACTAAAAAAAACAAAATATTCGTTAAAATGTTTGTTGTTTCTTTTTCTTTAATTTCTCAGTCATTTGCTATCTAAATTAAACATTCAGGATACCTGAATAAAAACAAACTCTTACAATATTCCATCAAAATTTTTTGCAGTACGTACAAAGAGAGTAAATTTTGCATTGAAATACGAGAAACAAAATCGGAACACTTTCAGTTGTATTGATCTATTCATACCACTAATGAGAAAGGAGAGGGTCCACATGAACCACCTGGTTCCTTTGGAATTTTTTGTTAACAGGTTTCTCAACAAGGCAGAAATAGAGCAAATACTGATCCATCATCAAGATCATGACTAAAGTGAAATATCTTTTAAAAAGCTCCAAATACATATTTCCTGCATGTATAAAACTCACTATACCAATAAATTTTCACCAACTACCTGTTTGAATTTTCACCAACACCTCTTTATCTTAATTCCACTTTATTATGCTCATTCTACAGATTGATCTCGTTGTCATCATACGATGACAAACTCCGGTTATATTTACAGCTTAATTACGTATTTCGATGAAAACTCCTTTTTTTTTCTTTCGTGGAATCGCTTTTCCCTGCCGAGGTGTCCAGAATAATTCATCAATTAAGCATGATGTAATCTATCATGTAATCTGGCCCACCGAGACACTCATAGTCTGCAAGAAGAGAATTTCGATTAAAAAAGGTCATCGTCGGAGAAATGAGGCTATCTCATAGAAAGCTCTCATTAGAGCCTGCAGCGATAGGCCTAGGTCGAATCCAGCGAATCTAGGCTTCTCCGCCATATTGAGGTCAGCAGTATCGTCCCTTACCATCCATGATCAGTCAAGGTATCACTCACATGAATGGGCGGGAAGCAGGTCCGGCTGAAGCGGGAAAATTTTTATTGCTCTCCCAAGTTTTCTTTTCGGAATTCCTCCCTGGTCATTACACTTCCTTTTATTCCTACGGATTGACCTCCTCTGGAAATTTTCCATATTCCGTTTCGAAGGCTTGATATTCTGATTTTCGAATCGGAAGGAAAGTTGGTAGTTCTATAACTTGACCTCTTTGCTTGGGAATCAAGCTTAACTTTTCAGAATTAGTCGCTACTGGGACATTTTTTCTTCCATTCACTCAAACGGGAATATTAAATCAGTTTTTCCGTATATAACCTTTAGTACAGGTTCATTTCCTTTTATATTATTTTTCCTTATAAATGCACGGTTTTATTGTAATAAGGAAATATATTTAGAAGTGGTAATATTGTCTTATTTGTAATAGTTGTTAACTCTAGTGAACAGTTCTCTGACCATTTCTCAACTACGTCAAATGCTAGTGTTAATAATGTTACTTTTAATTCAACTTCTTTCAAAAAACTTTCTCACTAATGGTATAATTTCCAAAAATATGTACATAAATCCGTTAGTATTAACAAAATCATAGGTAAGCCATTAAAAGTGAGGTACGTCAATAAAACAAGATGTTGAATCACGGCATAGTTTAATAGCCTCTTTTTCACAAAACAATACAGTTGTTCGATTTTACGATTACTGTGTATCGGCAGATAGATGAACCTAGGCCTACCCCATTTTCGTATGAAGTATAATGAGGTCAAAACTAATTTCTGATAGTATAAATACAAATTATAAAACGAGCTGATGTGTGTGTGCATCACATGACTTCCTTTTACACACCAATTTAATGGTTTTTCCCTATTATTGCAATTTTAATGTAATTCTCTCTCTAAATCTCTAAATATCACCAACAATGGCCACATTAAAACCAGATTTTTTTTTAAAAAATCGCCAAATTTCTCACTAAGTTGGCGACAAAACTTGGCAACCAAAAGACTGGCAATATATCGCCAAGTGTCCGCCAAATTATGACACCACTTGAGTTTGCATCGAAATTAACAATGAATTCCCCCCAAAAAGGTGCAAAAGACCCCTTTAGAAACACCCAAATGCAGCCAAAAAAGGAGGTGCACATTTAGACCCAACTAGGAGTCTACGTGCCAAATTTCAACTTTCTAGGACATAACGTTCTTGAGTTATGCGACATATATACACACATACGCACATACATACGTACATACAGACGTCACGAGAACACTCGTTGTAATTGACTCGTGAAACTTTAAAATGGATATTTCGGGCGTCTATACGTTCTTAGGTACATATGTACGTGTGGTCGGGTAGAAAAAAAAAACTCAACATTCATTTGGGGATGAGCAAAATGAAAATTGAGACCGATTTTTGAGTGAAAATTGTTTCGCGAATACAATACTTCCTTTTTTTGTAAAAGGAAGTAAAAAAATTGACTCACACCACTTTTACCCTCAAAAGCTCAGATATGCCTAAAGCTCTGTCAGCTTGTATTAGCAACAATAACAATGACATCCCGACACAATGGAATAAGCAGGAAATCACAAACCTCCAAACATCTCTTATTTTCATTTATTATAATCGTTCTGCAAAACAAATCTTCAGTTAATTATATTTTCCGCTGCAAACAATTTTAGCTACTTTTGTGCAACATATGAACGTTGTACTTTGTATGAAAGACATTTAATACAGTTTCTGAGAAAAGCATTAACTTTATTACTATCGGAAAACAAAGACAATAAAAAATATTTAATCCTTTTGTTCTAACAGTTCTTAAATTTTATAAATAGTATTCAGCTTCAAAACATGAAGTGGGAAATTACCATTAAAGGGAACACCTGGCAAGTTAAAAAAAATTTCTCTAAACAAGTCAAAACGTAGACATTATCTACTTGTCTAACGTTGTAAAAATCAATATTGCTGAAATTTAAAATTTAATGTTTCATTTTTATACAAGCAAAATAAGTCATTAAAAAAACAAAAAGTTACATTAAAATAACAAAAATCGACAAATAATGAAACTAAATCATTTCAAATACAAAAAAATATCATTCCTTAACACGGAAAATTCCAATTAGAATGTAATGTTAAACAACGAGGAGCAAAAATGGCAACAACTATTTGAGCAATGGGAAAGTTTTTCGCTAATTTGACATGCTCTACGTTTTGATAGTTTCCTCCCATGAGGCATCAACGTTTATAAGTATTTCTATTCGTCGCTTTTTAAAATCTAATACTTACTCTGTCCTGGTGTAAATTAGGAGGGAGAAGTGTTTTTCTAGTTGATAAAAAGAAAAGTGATTAATAGTACGTAGTTATAAAATTAGCAGACTGATTTCAAGGCTGAACATACGCAAGTACCGAATTCTGGATTTTAGCACTACTACTCCATTGTGGTATTGATTTTAGACTGATGAAACTTTTCAAATAATCCAGATCGCTGAAGCAATTCTCGACTCAAGTCATCCAGTTACAAACTCTTCTAAATGCTTCTTTCTGTTTTTTTTTTTTTTTAACTGTATTTTAAACAATATCTGCACCTGAGTCATAACTGATGGGAATCCTGAAAAATCGACAAACGTTTCTTTAAAAATTAATTCAGGAACAGAAATAAAAGTCCTACTACTAAATTTACCAACTGCGCTTTCAACGATCTTTCTATCAGGATTTCACTAGATATTCTAGAGTAGATGGTCAACAATCTGTTTTACTTTTGATATTTTTCTGCAGAATTGTGTGACAAAAAAATTGTGCGTCGTAAAGGAACGCGGTAGAAGTGAAACTTATATCTTTTCTTTTTTTTTTTACATTCTGAACAGTCACTTTACCCACACGTTCTCTCACGCCAGTCACGTTCTTATTCTTTTTGCGCCTGACGCACATTCACAACAAAATTGCATATTTTAATCAAGAAACTAGAACGAGAAAAATAAACAATACCCGAAAACGATTGCGTGGAAAATGTTTGCGGAATTGAAAATCTTGTGGGATTTTGCTTCTATTCCCACTAATATCATGTGGGATTCGGTATCAGGATCTCAGGATTGAAAACCCTACTTTTGATACTGATATGTTAAATGTGCAAGTGCGTTTTCACCAGAAAAATCGTGAAAACACGTTAATTTTCGAGGATTTTGCCTATTACCATCGGTAATTACAGTAAAAAACGAGCTGATGTGTGCATCACATGACTTCCTTTTACTCCAATTTTAATGTCATTTTCCCATTATTGGCAATTTTAATGTGATTCAATTGTTTACTTTCTAAATATCACCAACAGTGGCCAAATTAAAACCAGATTTTAAAAAAAAATCGCCAAATTGTCGCTAAGTTGCCGACAAAACTTGGCGACCAAAACACTGCCGATATATCGCCAAAAACTAGAGCCAAATTATAACACCACTTGAGTTTACATCGAAATTAACAATGATTTCCCCCAAAAAGAGGCAAAAGACCCCTTTAGAAACACCCGAATGCAACCAAAAAGGGAGGTACACAACTAGATCCCCACTAGGAGTCTCCGTACCAAATTTTAACTTTCTAGGACTTACCGTTCTTGAGTAATGCGACATACATACGCACATACATACATACATACAGACGTCACGAGAAAATTCGCTGTAATTAACTCAGGAATCGTCATAATGGATATTTCGCGTGTCTATACGTTCTTAGGCACTTATCCACGTGTGGTCGAGTCGAGAAAATCTCAATATTCATTCGGGGGTGAGCAAAATGGAAATTAAGGTCGATTTTTGAATGAAATGTTTCCGCGAATACAATACTTCCTTTTTTGTAAAAGGAAGTAAAAAGAATTATCAAAATCAGTTCATCCATTTAGGAGCTACGGAGCCACATACAGACGCGGAGATTCGTCATAACCCTCTTCCTTTCTGCGTGACGAATACCATATTTTTAGTCAATGTAAACTGGCTCATAGTTGAATAATGGCTCTCCCCAAAACCAGAAGCTGGATCCGCCGTTGCCTGCAATGAGCCAGTTTTGGTAAATATGAAGATGCACATTTTAATAATGACTCCCTCCAAAACCAGACGCTGGATCTGCACTTGTCTGCAATGAGCCGGCTTTTATGCCACTGTCAACAAACTCATAGTTTAATAATGACTCCCTCTAAAACCAGAAACTGACCCTGTTATTACCTGTAATGAGCCGGTTTTGGTTAATATGAATGTGTTCATAGTTCAATAATGACTCCTTCCGAAACCAGAAGTTGGATCCGCCTTTCCCTGCAATGAGCCGATTTTAGTCAATATGAACGGGTTCATAGTTTACTATTAACTCCCTCTAAAACCAGAAACTGGATCTATTATTACATGTAATGAGCCGGTTTTGTTTAACATGAACGTGTTCATAATTTAATAATGACTCCTTCCAAAACCAGAAGCTGGATCCGCCCTTCTCTGCAAAGAGCCGATTTTAGTCAATATGAACGAGTTCATAGTTTACTAATGACTCCTTCCAAAACCAGAAGCTGGATCCACCCTTCCCTGCAATGAGCCGGCTGTTTGGTCAATATGAACGTGCTCATAGCTTAATAATGACTCCTTCCAAAACCAGCAGCTTTATCCGCCTTTCCCAGCAATGAGCCGGCTTTTTCGTCAATATGAACGAGCTCATAGTTTACTAATGACTCTCTCAAAAAACAGAAACTGGATCTATTATTACATGTAATTAGCCGGTTTTGGTTAATATGAACATGTTCATAATTTAATAATGACTCCTTCCAAAACCAGAAGCTGGATCCGCCCTTCTCTGTAATGAGCCGGTTTTAGTCAATATGAACGAGTTCATAGTTTACTAATGACTCCTTCCAAAACCAGAAGCTGGATCCGCCTTTCCCTGCAATGTGCCGGCTTTTTGGTCAATATGAACGGGTTTATAGTTTACTAATGACTCCTTCCAAAACCAGAAGCTGGATCCGTTCTTCCCTGCAATGAGCCGGCTTTTTGGTCAATATCAACGGGTTCATAGTTTACTAATGACTCCTTCCAAAACATGATACTGGATGCTCCGTTGCAGGAAACCACTATGATACTCAGTTGTCTTAATGACCAAAGAAAACTATAATTTCCATTTCGTTTTCAAAGAAGTTTGAAAGCAATCATTTGTTGGTCTACATATGTTCAGAGTTTTGATGCGTTCCGAAACTAAAATTTGTCTCAGGCACCTGGAGAAGATTCTACGGAAGTGCAAGTAATGAAGTGAGACAGTTCTTACTCGGCGATGCACGAAATGGGATATGCCTAAAAGGGCGTGAAGCGTCAACAGGCGCTAGATCTGCAGCTCCCTTTCTTGCCTTGACCTTCTGTCTTCTATTTCCAAATCTGCTTTTACTTCCTGTTTTTTGCCCAGGAAGCACTTTTGCTGCGCTAATTATAGGCAAGGGGCATATGAATATATTAGATATTTATCGATCCTTTGGAGCTTTTCCTCAGAAGGTGAATTAGTGGAAAGTAATAAGGAAATTGTACCGTTATTTGTGTCAATGCTTCTTTAATAATTCCGGCGAGACAAACTCTTTAGACAGTAGTTGTTACGATGGGACACTGTCTAGTTACACACAAGAGCTAAAGATTTTGAGTAATATTGTTCTAGTTTAATATCTTAGTTTTTGCATAGGAAGCGACATAGCCGCACGATTTAACTTTCGGAAAATTTCCATTGATAAAGTTCACCATGGAACAAATTTAAGGCCCGCTAAATATCTTTTTTCTACAAAGGATATAAATAAATCAATTTAATGCAGAAGACAAAGGTTGAAAGAATACGAGACTGACCATAATTTATTCATATCAAAGTATTAGGACAATGAAAAAAAAAAGGTCTTATGATGAGCCACTTTTCCTAAACAACACGAGCCCATAATTTCCGGTCGAGCTGGCACAAGGCAACAACAACATAATAATCCTCATATATATATAACAGCCGATGATCGAGTAACGCGCGTGTTTCAGCAATGAAACTCGCGCCACGGCATAATAATTTGATAATATGTTTTGGTAATGTTTAACATGCAGGGAAAGGTTTCATTGTGACAAGGCTGAACTCGATCCGGCAACTTAAAGAGTTTTACTGGTGAGACTGTCATTTCAGGATAATGAAGAAATGAAAAAGTGGTCAACAATGAACGCTACCTACTGGAAATTAGGGTTAATCCACTGGAGTTAGGGTTACAATTTCAACTATCAAAATTCACCAAACATGCAATGGCTCCGTTTAAATGTAGAAGAAATTTTCACCCGTCATACCTTGACGGGCGATTTCGTAGTCTATAATATTACTAATGATGGTTCCAAAAACAATTTAATGAAAAAAAAAACATGGTAATGACAATACATTTAGAAAATGAGTTACTGTTATAAAAAAATAAAAGGCGATAAATTAATATAGGCGATAAAAAATAAATTATCATCATTACAATTTTTTATACAATAACAATGAACAAATGAAATAAGTCTATATAAATAAACAAAGAATATATGTGTACTAGCAAAAATACCCGGCGTTGCCTGGGTTAGCAATAATTATGAGAAACAATCGTTACTTGCATTTGTTTTCCGTTTTAAGTGAAAGAACTTATAACACACCTTTTTGACGTGATTTAAAATCTAGTTTCTCCCTTACTCATAAAACTAAAGTAGCAATAAGTAAAAAGAGCAAAATAGTATTCATTTAGAAACGAAAACACGAAATTTAGGCGTTTTCAAATTTGAAGAATTTCCGAAACATGAAATTAAACTTCACATGTTTAAAAAGATTTATCAGTTAATACTTTTTTTTTTTTTTTTACATGGAGTCTTACCTTCTCTGTATGTCTATTGAAGAACGAACGGTTTAAAAAAAAATGTAGCCGCGCTCCCGTGATCCCCTTAAACTTGTTTTAGTTATTTTGGAAAATTTTAATTATTGTGGGTTCTTGGTGCGATTTAAAATGTTACCGAATTTGCGGGAATCGTTTTGAGATACCTTGATAATGCTCCCCCTCCTTACTCTATAAAACGGTATGTTACTAATTTTTGTTAAAGAGATATTGCTAAGATCTCTTATCCATACGCTAAGATAATTTTGGTCACCATAAAATGGCGCTAAACAATTTCATCCGAAATGTTTCCAAAATAAGTAGTAAAATTTGGCGGTGGTTTGAATTTGTGCACAAAGTCACATTAATGGAAGTTTTTGTGCTGTTTATGGATTTGCCTAATTTAGTTGCTGGATTATTTTACAGTAAAATAAGTTTTTAAAGATTCTTTGATTGATGATATTTTGTTTACATGGTGAAAACTGACAAACATTATTACGTAGTCTTTGACTTCAAAAACCGCGACAGTTGAAAAAACTGCCAAATGCATCCGCTACTGAAATTTTTCTGCATATATTTTGGCGAGGTTTATGCTGTTAGATTGGATAATGATTAAAAAATCCAATCAGCACAAATAATAAAAAAACCTATTAATTACACTAAAATTCTGTTTAAATGGAAAATAAACAACCAAATCTAGTTATTATTAGCCAATCTTGGGGGAAAAACTTTACTTTAAGATTTGACTTGTGAAAAGCCTCAAACAGTCAGACGAAACACAAACACATTCAACAATTCTAACTATGAACTGGGAGTTGAGATGATACACTAAATAATGAATTGGGTTGAGGAAAGCCTTCGAACATGGAACAAAAAAAGCTCATAACTCGTTTTTCATACAACTTAGAACTTTGTAACAGATGCCATCTTCAGCAGAAAAATAAGCGCTTTAGATAGACACATAATTTTAATATGTGCACGTATTTTTTCACCGTCATATTGGGCATTTATGCGAAAATTTGGACAAATTAGAATAAAAAAAGAACTATCAATCGGATTTTTTTTCGAACTGGTCTACAAACCTCCCCAGTACCAAAAAGAACAAACGGTGAAAGTTTCAGCCAAATCTGCCGGGTAGTTTCTGAGATCTTAGGGAACAAATTTACCAAACTCCATTTTTATATGTATAGACTAGCAAAAATACCCGACGTTACCCGGGTCAGTAATAGCTATGAGAAACAATCGTTACTTGCCCTTGTTTTCTGTTTTAAGCGAAAGAATTAAAAACAAACCTTTTTGACGTGATTAAAAATCGAGCTTCTTCCTTACTCATAAAACTAAAATAGCAATAAGTATAAAGAACAAAATAGTATTCATTAGAAACGAAAGCACGACATCTAAGCGTATACAAATTTGAAGAATTTCCGAAATATGAAATTAAACTTTACATGTTTTAAAAGATTTATCTGTTAGTACTTTTTTTTTTACATCTAAAACCTTCTCTGTATGGCTATTGATGTACGAACTGTTTTAAAAAATGTAGCCGCCCGTGTTCCCCTTACACTTGCTTTAGTTTTTTTTTTTTTGGGGGGGGGGGGGGAATTTCAATTATTGTGGGCACTTAGTGCGGTTTAAAATGTTACCAAATTTGCGAGAATCATTTTGGGACACCTTTGATAATACTCCCCCCTCTTAATAATTTTTATTATAGAAATATTGTCGCCAGATGCTGAGATATACTTTTGGTCAAAATAAAATTTCGCTAAACGGTTTCATACGAAATATTTCCAAAATAAGTAATAAAATTTGGCGATTGTTTGAAATTGTGCAAAAATGAAAATTTATGGAAGTTTTTTTGCTCTTTATGGATTTGCCTTATTTAGTTGCTGGATTATTTTCCACAGTAAAAAAAAAGTTTTTTTAAAAGATTCTCTGATTGGCGATATTTTGTTTACATGGTGTAAGCTGAGAAACATTATTACGTAACCTTTGGCTTCAAAAACAGCGACAGTTGAAAAAACTACCAAATGCATCAGCTACTGAATCTTTATGCAAAAATTTTGGCGATATTTCTGCTGATTGATTGGATAGTGAGTAAGTGTTCAATCCGCATAAATGATAATAATAAAAAAAACCGTTAATTACATTTTAGTTCCGTTTAAATGGAAAATGATCAGCTAAATTCATTTATTTTTAGCCAATCTTGTGGGAAAACGTTACTTTAAGATTTGACTTGAGAAAAGCCTCAAACAGTCAGACGAAACACAAAAACATTCAACAATTCTAACTATGAACTGTGAGTTGAGATGATACACTAAATAATGAATGGGGTTGAGGAAAGCCTTCGAACATGGAACAAAAAAAGCCCGTAACTCGTTTTTCATACAACTTAGAACTTTCTAACAGATGCCATCTTCAGCAGAAAAATAAGCGCTTTCGATGGACACATAATTTTAATATGTGCACGTATTTTTTCACAGTCATATTGAGGCATTTATGCGAAAATAGGGACTAAAATTGGAACAAAAAGGGAACTATCAATCGGATTTTTTTCGAACTGGTCTATAAACCTTCCCAGTACCAAACTGAACAAACGGTGAAAGTTTCAGCCAAATCTGCCGGGTAGTTTCTGAGATCTTAGGGAACAAATTTACCAAAGTCCATTTTTATATATATAGATGTGGGTATATGTATGTTTATATGTTCCCTATGGTTTGTTCCTTTAGCTAGGAGGTACTTAGGCAGTATGGGCACCCGAGAAGGAACGTAGGGGATTTTCGAACGTCAAAAAAGTACCGAACCGTCCGAACCGTTTGAATTTTAATTTTAGGACCAGAAAGGACATTTTTCTAAAATGAAGGTGAAAAAATGCTCGCAAATTTAGAAGAAAATACCCATAGAAACCCCTGATCTTCCTGCATCGGATAAAATTTGTTATAATGTTTCAAGGTAATTAGAGGGTGAATTAAACCTTTTTAAGTAATTTCATGATAAAATGTATAGGTAAGCCTTTAGTTAGAAATTCATTGTTGATCAGGTTTATCCCCCGTTTCACCGACATTTCAAATTTCCTCCAGCTTTTAATGTATCAAAAGGTTTGAAGGTATGATCAAAACTGAAAAACATGGGGGAGGGGGGGGGCGAGGAATGAAATATCGGCGAAACTGGGGAGACACAGTTGATCACGATCATTGTTGAACCATGCTTTTACACTACATTAGCAATAATAGGTTTTAAATATTAATTGAATCGTTAGTTACGCAATTGTTGTTATTGCAATACTATTAATATTACAACTTACTATTGCTATCCCTACATCTTCTACTACTACTGCTATTGCTATTACTACAGCTTCTACTACTAATAATATTGCTATTACTAACACTTCTACAATTACTACTATTATTATTACTAAAACTTCAGCTTCTATTACTACTATTATTATTACTGCAGTTTCTACTATGTTTATTGCTACAACTTCTATTATTATTAAACCACAATTACTCTTATTACAGCTTGTACTACTAATACAACAAAATTGTGAATCTCTTCGCTCATTTGTCTGAACTCAGTAAAAACGCAAACGAAAGTGGTTGATCTGTTACTCCTTTTTACAATGAAGAATTCAATTGCAATCATGAACGTTTTGTAAAACGTTGCACGAGAAACGTTTTAAGTCACAAAGAGTTCTTTTTCGTTCCAGTTTGTGGTTTGACAAAAAAAGACAACGATTGGCAATAATAGAATATTTGCAAACAAGTCATTTATTTTCTGATTTCGAGCACAGCATTGTGTAAGACAAACGAGACACATTTGTTCTATTGTCGTGAACAAAGGATGAAAATTCGTTGGAAGAACAAAACGTTCTAATCATTTTTCCGGATTTAGTATTGCGAAACATATAATGTAGCATGCAAATGTGATATCTTCGTTTCAGGTAGCAAGCACAGTTCGGAAGTAGCAAGACTTTTAAGTTTCTGCAACTAAGCACCTAACCACTTTTAAAATTTTGAGTTAAAATTTTAGAAAAATTAGAAAATTAAAGAGAAAAGGAAATTTTATGAAACATATTCAGTGGCTCCCAAAAGTGTTCGTGCACTTACGACTACGATTTTCAATGAAATATGCCCCTATCCATTATTTAAAATTAATGTTTCAGAATAGGTATTCAATTATAAGAACTATGATCTATTTTTAACAAAAATACATGAAAAATTTTAATAACATAATTAAACTTGATTTTTAAGAAATCAAAAACCAAAAAAGGACGGAAACTTTATCTCACAAAAGTCTTCGTATACTTAAAAAAATGTCTATGTACTATTATTAAATAACCTTTTATTAAGTTATTATTTAGTAGAATATCATTCAACGTCTACAACAGCTTTTAAACGTCTGGGAATAGATTTCACCGTCCCCCCCCCCCCTTTTTGTGCAATATCTGTAAGTATTCAATCTAACTTCGAGTCCTACTGTTTTTAGCTCTCTTTTCGTTTCAAAGCAGTATTTTCGTAATTTAGCTTTCAGATATCTCTAAATATGTTACATTAAGCTTAAATCTAGCGATTGACGAGATATTTTCTAAACTTTAGGACAATTTTTGTGGCACCAGACGCAAACGTTAAAAACCGTGAGCTTCTTATCGTTTCCTTGATTAAAAAAAAAAAAAAAAAAAAAAAAAAAAACAAAGTTGTTTCCGATAACCAAACTATTGTCTAATTGTTAAAAATTGTCTTTTAAAACATTTAAATTAACAGCATGATTTATTATTTCATCAATAAATTCCAAATTACCAAGTCCTAATGCTGATACGCACCCTCACAACACCTTCACCATTCTGGTTAACTGATCCAACTTAGTTCTTAAGATTAAATTCCTCAATTTTTCTTCTCTCTACAATTATACAACATTGGAACCAAAAATGTTGAATTCTTTACATCTGTAGTTAAAACGTTATTCCAAAACGTTTCGAGCTTATTTATATTGATTTTGCGACGGAAAGCGTAAGCTTTCTATTTTTCGCACGAACAAAAAACATTCTGCTGGAAGAGCTTCCATTTAATCCAGCTCCTCAGAGAACTCGGAGAACAATTTTAGGTAAAGTTTAAACGCAAAATTTTCATTCAAGTCTGCAGAAACATTTACAGCACTTATAGGTGTATTTTTCGTAATTTTTTTAACAGCAAATCTCAGATCACGTTTTGTTAACTTTGCTGGTTGGCCTCTTGCCAAATTTAGTTTATGTTTAATCCTGACGTTAATTTCTTACATAATAATTTTCATCTTTTTGCTTTTAGAACACTGATGAGAAAAATAAAAGTTTTTAAAAATCAAAAGTTAGTGTTCCACTGGCGAACCAAACTTTCCAGCCTGAGAGAGACGCAATTTTTCGTATCAGTTTTTAAATTTTGTTTTATATCAAAACTGTGTAGTACAATTTTGTACCGTGTAATGTCGAAAACGTGTTGTACAGGTACCGTATTATACGAGGGACGCCTGTACATAATATCGAACGCAATGAAATATGCTGCACTACGAAATATTTCTTTGGTGGCACGAATAAATAATTAAAATAAATAATTAATAAATTAAGAAAATGATTAAATTAGAATGAATTAGTTTATTCTAACTTCAGATTGAGGTTGTTTCCAAAATTTTAGAAGTATCTCTTTCTGAAAAAGCATGCTTAAAAACATAGGATCTGACCATTTTTTAAATAATTTGCTTAAGTTTAACGTTTTTAAAAAATTACTTTAATCGGTCCGCTTTCATTGTTTACGCTACTGCCGATGACATCACAAATGATGAAATGCCTTTCGCTGTTGCCATTCACAGAGCAAAATATTTAATTCGCATCTTTACTCACGTGTATTGGCAACGATAGGGTGGATAGCAAGCGTAGAGCGCAATTTTAATTCGCTTCTTGATTATCATAAAGAGGAATCGCGGTAGAAAGATGCGGCAAAGTGCATCATTTGTGACGTCATAAAGACCACGCCTTGTTTGAAAAATCGGACATTTTAAAAATTAATTTCTAAATAACTGCTGGGAAAATGAAAGTATTTTCTGCGTCCATGTTATTTTATTTATTTATTTATTTATTTAATTTTATTTTTATTTTATTTTATTATTATTTTTTTTTTTTTGCTTATTCTATCTATTTCAGTGACTAAAAGTAGTACTTTTGACTGAAGGAAACGACCCCATTCCCTTCGCCTACGTTTTCCAGATACTCAAATAATGTGATCATTTAAAAATTTAAAAGTTGTTCAATCGTCAGATAAATCAATCATTGGTAGATTTTTTGTTTAAATAGAAAAATTAAAACGCAATTTAGATCTAGAACAGGAAACTCCACACTTCACGTGTAAAAGAGTGGAGATATTCTTGCTTTGTCATTAATGAAATACATTTCTAAAGCAAATGTCTTGCAATACAGTTTTAAATGGAGTTTAAACCAATTAAACTAGAACTTCGTCCAGAAATAAAATAACCTACTTTTCTGTATATCAATCTCGATTTTCTATATTTTTGTCCCAAATTAATGCAAACAAACTATTTTACCATTTAAAATAGTTGTATGAGTAAAATACATAAATTTTTACATATTAATGGAGAAGTATGACACATTTATAAAAGGATGGTCTAACCTTGTTATGCGTTATGTTTTTGTACACTTCAATGAATAAGTTTCATCTAATAGGAAAATGTAATAATAATTGATCATGTATATTTTTACACCATAATTTTCACACATGATAACAGATTCGAGCAATCTTGTATTACAACAAATACTAAATCGTTTCAATTTTCATTTGTGGGCAACAAAAATTTAGCAACAAAAATTAAGAAGAAAAAAAAATTCAAAATGCATATCAATTCAGATTCGCATGAGAAAAAAATCGTTTTCATATTTCCATTTCTGAAGCTAAATCTAACCATTCAGTCAATGCATCATTTTCAGTTTATTATTCAATGTTGAGTTTACAGACAAATTGCAATTTTTAAATTTAAAAAAAAAATTACTTTACAAGATATATTTTTTTCATCTTAAAATGTTGGGGGGAGACAAAGAAATTCTGACCACAGACATACATTCTCCCTATCTCGTAAGTCTTTTTTCAATTCCTTTTTCTTTTAAATAGTTCATTTTTAAACAATGGGGTTGTTTCCTTCATTCAAAAGTAATACTTTTTGTCACTGAAAATGATAGAATAAGCAAAAAAAAAAAAAAAATAACATGGATCCAGAAAATACTTTCATTTTCCAACAGTTATTTTTTAATTAATTTTTTTAAATGTCCGATTTTGAAAACAAGGCGTGCTCCTGATGACGTCACAAATGATGCTCTTTGGCGCATTTTGTACCGCGTTTCCACTTTTTGATAATCAAGAAGCGAATTAAAATTGCGCTCTACGCTTGCTATCAACCCTATTGTTGCCAATACACGTGAGTAAAGATAAGAATTAAATATTTTGATCTGTGAATGGCAACATGAAATGGCATTTCATCATTTGTGATGTCATCGGCCACATTGAAAGCGCACCGATTAAAGTAATTTTTTTTAAATATTAAACTTAAGCAAATTATTTAAAAAATGGTCAGATCCTATGTTTTTAAGCATGCTCTTTCAGATAAAAAATATTTTTAAAATTTTGGAAACGACCCCATTGTCGAATTATCATTTTCTTTTTTCAAATTCATTTTCTGTTATTGGCGATAATTAAAAAAGATATGAAGACTTCTTTCTTGCTTTTAATAAGCATTCTTCTTTCCCTGTTTTTCTTTCTTATTTTCCCAACAGGAAAGTAGACTTTCCGTTACAGTGTTGAAAATAGAGCTTTTCTACAAGAAAAAAAAAAAATCTTGATTGCATTTCAGCGTTGAATAAAATTATTTGTTAATGTTTCGCGTGCGAATGCGCTATAAATGTGTTCAAAAATCCCCATCTACAAGTAAATATTAAGTAAAGCACAATAACTTGTTTTTATTGTTATTGTTTCACGAGATACTTTGACTGTTATGAAGAAATCATGCAACGAGCATTAAAACTTACACAGTAAGAATTTAACTGCATCAAACATGATTAGAGGTTTTTCCGTATGTAACCTTAACCACTTCCGTAATTTTGGGTGAATTTCGAACAACCTAATTTCTAATTTCAGAGAGAACCTTGAGCCGCGGTTTAGTCTGTGGTGTTCATTGTCAAGGGAGTTATTCGATACTTGATTTTTTTTGTTCGTTTTGCCCCCAGTTCTTCTAAGTAAAATATGAATTCTAAAGCTGAAATACATTTTTTGAAAGGTTATTATCCTTTACGGTGTTAGCTAATAGGATAGGTAAAAACGATATATATATATATATATATATATATATATATATATATATATATATATATATATATATATATATATATATATATATCAGCCAGTGGCGCACACAAGGGAGGGGTCCAGGGGGTCCGGACCCCTCCCATAGCTCATGCATTTTTCTTATTTCAACTGATTATGATTCCATGTACTTTATACACAAAATATTTCCAAATAAAGAAAACAAGAATTTCAGTTCTATTAATAGGGAAAAAAATCCTCTTGTTAAAAGATTTTTTAGAAAATGTGTACATTTCTTGTAACGAATTGCACAAGCGAGAGATCTTTCTCGACTTTGAGAAGGCTAAAAACATACTTAAATAGTACTATGTATAATGAACGTTTAAAGTGTTTTTGTACTGCTGAATTCAAGCAATGTCACCATCACACACTGAGGAAGTTATAAATAAAATCGAAAAATGAACTAGAAAACTAAATTTTATTCTACGATGTTTTGTAAACCTATAGAGGCAGACTATGGGTGACTGTAAATGAAAACAGAGTAATAATAATGTTTTCAGTTTTGTGATTACAGGTTAAATTGAGATTTTTCTTGTTCTTCAGACTTGATGCTTCTTATACTTGAATTTGGGCATCTGTTTTCATTTATGAACAATGATAAAAATAAATACATTGCATAAATTCGTTTGCTTTCTGGTAATTTAAATATCTGTTATTAATATTTTTTTATTAATTAGTGCTAATTATTTATTCAGTAATTTATTTTTTACTGTTTTTGTTCTCAAGAATCAATAAAATCAAGTCAATATGTTTGACGGCATATTGGGGTATGATATGAAAATGGGACTTTTAACTATGGACCATCCCCTTGCAAAATTCCTGTGTGCGCCATTGGTATCAGCAGTCGGCAGAATATCGGTCTCGACCAGGGCGGTTATTCCAAGCTCGTCAGCTTGCGAGATCGAGATTCTCGCTCACGTGATTGGTTGTGATGTAGAAATGCCACAAACTAGTATTCTTATCTACTCGAACTTAGTTTGCGGCAAGGTTCGAGAAGATTAGAATACTACTTTGCGACATTTCTACGTCACAACCGATCACGTGAGCGAGAATCTCGATCTCGCAAGCTGACGAGCTTGGAATGACCGCCCAGATTTTCAGTCGATCGTGGCAATATTTTGGAGATTTCGCTTTCTGTCAAAGTACCATTAATAAACATTATTTTCTGGAACAAAGCTAAGTTTAATCAATATGTCGGAGTCGGAGTTAAAGGATCCAAAATTTCCGGTGTCGGTCACGTCTTGTCTGACTCTGCTGCAGTGGATTTAAAGTTCATATTGAAAATTCAAATTAAAGTTTAGTTTGTTAGTAGTTAAGTTATTAAAAAGTTTGGAAATTTTCCAAACTTTTTATACTCACTAGATTTTTTAGTCATTATTTTATGAATTTTAAAGTAAGCAGTATGGTTGTCTGAATATTTTGATGTGAGTTAATAGTGTTTAGTTCTCATAACATTATTTTTACACGCAATTCAAAGCCATTATTTAATAAATAACAAAGTCAGTTTTGATAAGAATTAACCTACAATTTGTAGTCAGCACAGTCTCAAAGCCGTGGTCGCAACACAACCGTTTTAGTCTATAGTGAAAACATCGATTATCTCCCCCCTCCCCTCCTAACCCTCCATCTTTATTTCACCGAAACACGTGTATGCAGTAAATTGCAATTCTTATGCATCAAAACGTTGATTAAATGATTCATTTAAATGTATACTGTTGTGTATTTCTTATATTTCTTCTTAATTTTCAATGCATTATTTTTAGTTAGACAACAAATGAAACTTAAAACGATTTAGTATTTATTGCAATAAAAGATTACAATTTCCATGTCCTCTGTTTTCATTCAAGAAAATTACTGCACATAAATTGCGAATCTATTTTTGACAGGTATCTAAATATACACGTTTTTAATAAAATTGGAAACCACGGCTAATTTTATTAATTTTGCCCGTAAATTCAGTTAGTTCAAAAGGTATGGGAAATGAACTGTACATCTGGTAACCACTATTAAAAAATAAACCGCAAGTAGACCGCCACGTGCTACCGAGACGGAAAATGAATTCTTTAACTTCATTATATTGCAATTCATTTCTTTTTAATGATATTTATTCCATATATTTTGTACCAAAATGGAAACAAATAAAGTATGTCTCCGATAACAAGCCAGATGATTGTGAGCATGCTCGTTTATGTTTGTGTTGAAAGAGGAAAAATTCTGAAATTGGCACAAAGTCCATTATCGATAATGACAAAGTAGACCAGCTTTACTTATCCCTAATTTAACTAATGGAATCCTCTACTGAAAAGTTTTGAGAAGGTTTAAAGTTATAAAGTTATTACTTAACATGAACTTATAAAATAGAACATGTAAGTTAGTCCTGGACTTCTAGAACCGGGCCCCTATACAGTTGCTCCTGTAGAAAAACTAAAATTCTTTTAAATGGCAACACTGTTGGCCAAGGAATTCGGGATACATAACCCTGTAAATATATGCAAAAGTTCCTTGACTTACGTTCTGCTTGTTCATTTGGTTTTGATTTTGTTCACACGCTTCGCTGCTTCAATATTGTTGCGTTGTTAAACGTTGTTATAGATGTAAAATAATAAACAACAGCGCCTAATTGCACAAAGTGCATTAAACGTTGTTATTTATTAACCTATTTTTCAAGCAAAAAGGTATTTATTCAACTTTGTTGGCATTGATGGTCAAAGGTGCCCCGAAATTAAATTTTTGGACCGACAGAAATTTTCAATTTGCCGAATTTAACTCCAAAATTTTGCCGAATGATGATAATTTTGCCAAATAGAAACCCACATTTTGCCGAATGATGATAATTTTGCCGAATAGAAACCCACATTTTGCCGAATGATGATAATTTCGCCGAATCGTCAGAAACATTTTGCCAAATAAGATAACTTTTGGGAATTCGCAGTGACTTCCCATGACCTCCCATTGTAGAGTTCCTGTTGATGGTACCTGCTCTCATTGTGGGGCAGAATTGAGTTTGGAATTAAGTTTCGTACAACTCTCTTTGTGTCTTTCTTTGACTTAGGCTCTGTATATGTGCATAGAAAATGCGAGTGAAATGTTTTTCATTATTAGCACACGTAGAGCTCACTCCTTTCAAAAACGTCGGATCTCAAAAATCAGGGGTTTTGATTTTTTTTTTTTTTTTTTTAACTGCCATGAATGAGTAGAATATATCTGCAAGTCCTGCAATTCTGTAACTTAATAATTAGCCGTTTGAGAGCAGAAGTGTTGTATTTGCCTTTTCAAGTATTTTCGTAATGTTCTTTTCAAGAATGTCACATCTTGGGTTGTGCTTGATCCATTAGGCATGAAACTTTTGTGTCGTTTAGTGAAAGATATTATTTATTTCGAAAACAGTACTACACACACAAAAAAAGAGCAGTTTTCATTCTTAGGGGCCATTAATTGATTACGTAAGGGTCCCGAGGGGGAGGGGGTTGGAAAAATCTCTACATGCCTTTACTTGGAGGGGGCGACCAATTCTTACGTAATACTTTCCAAGTCGATATTTTAAATTAGAAATAGCGCGGTCAAGTCGCTTGGCAGAGATCGTATTTCATTTGCTTATGGAAGGTGAAAAAGGGATTAGGATGGGATGTTTTTTACACGTTTTTCGAGAATGAATAGTGTAAAATATAATAAAAGAATCACACTGTATATCTGCATGATATGCTTTATTTTTAATGAGTAACATATTATATGCAAAAAAAATTTGTCGACAAGCATTGTCTAGATTTCTTTTAGTAAATATTTCTTTACACAAAATGGTTTTTAAATAAAATTCAATGGTAGTGAATTTAAGAACGTTTCCAATGATGTAAGATTCGTTATATTATTATTTTGAAAAACGAAATGGAATCTTACGTAAGATTGGAGGAGGGGGTGTGTGAAAATCTTACTTACTCTTACATGGGGGGGAGGGGGGTCAAAAATTGCCAAAATCATTCTTACGCAATTAATGAATGGCACCTTATTTTTAAATCAAGAACGCATTATTTGCATTTATGTCGGTATTTTCGATATTGTAAGGAGAACAATTAGCAATAATAATGACATATTTTAAAATATTTAAAATAGTATCTTTGAAATTAAGGGTAAGAACGTCCTAAATTTAAGAAGCAACTTTTTAAAACTTGCGTTTTTTACACTTCTTCTTCATTGGACACGGAAAAAACACCAGATTTTCTTGAAAAAGTCTTTATTAGTTAGAAAAAGTTTAATCAGTGGCTTGAAATATGATTCTACTACATAATATCTTACTTTTAATTTTTAAAATCACTCTCCTGAAAAATCACGCTTTTTGAGATATGACGTTGTTGAAAAGGGTGAGCGATATGAGACGTGTTTTCAGTGTCACTATTTCCGCGAAGACCACTTAACCTCTCTTACTTGACTGAGAACCTCTCCCGCATCCTTATTTGCACATGTACTTCAAAAGCATCGGTAGTCTGAAGATCATTGCTTTTTTTTTTTTTTTTTTTTTTTGCTTCTTTCCAAGGTGATATATACATCACTATACAACTATAGAACGAAAACTAGTCACATGCAAACTCTGATTTCAAAAGTAAATTTGAATTTACTTCTGAAAACGAAGAAATTTTTACGGAGGCTCATGTGATATTATTTCTAAAGGTATCGAAACACGTTCAGAGCAAAAACTCTGAAGCCTGTAACATAGAGCAATATTGATGCTTTTCAAATTTAAGTTTAATAGAGATGAACAATAAAGCTTTTTTTTTTAAAGCGCAATGTGTATATATTGCGATTTTCTACTTTTTCTTTAATAAAATATAACGATTTTATTATGTTACAAAACGAAAAAGTTAAACAGCACGGCATTTTAAGTTTTTAGATATTTTAGCAATTTTTTTCTTTAAATAGTTTTCTAGGAAATTTATTCAATGAATTAATACTTTATTATTATGATTTTTTAAGTTATGAACTTTTATTTAAAAAATTATGTCACAATTTTGTTAAAAATTGTATAAATTGTTCTGTTGTCTCTAAAATCTTCATTTAAATGACTTTTAGATTCTAGTACATTCCCTAGATCCAAATATGTAGTTTATTTAATGACTACTTGTCAGAAGTTTTTGAAAATTTCCACTAAAGGAAGCATAAATTTAACTTTTTTTGTAAACTGATACTTATTTATGCTCAAAAATATTGCTCTATTGTTCATCTTTGTGAAGAATATTGCGCATCTTTTTGCGTCGAACGTGTTTTATACATTCACGGAACGTGTAGAAGGCTATTTTTAGGGCAAAGTGGAAAAATATTTTAGGAGACGTTTTAAAGTTCTATAGATTTAAGTAACTTTCTAGTTGCTGTTATTTTTTAATTTTACCACCACACCTTTTTTTCCGAAAGTAAACTTCCCTTTACAACCTGTTTTTTTCCCTATGAATTATAATTCAATTTTTACATAACTTCAGAACCAAAACTAGAATTTCGTTGCATGTTTTAATTTTAGTTATTCGAATGTTCATTAATTTGGTAATTTTGAATACAAAATTACAAACATTTAAGAAATTTTAACACACACTGAATTAATGTTAGTTGTTATGCTTTCATGTCTTATTATTATATACAGCTCATTAATAAGGAAATTCAAACCGAAAATGAACTAGTTGAATGGAAGGCTGGGCATTCAACAGTTCCCTTTATCACATGAATTTTAATGGATTTAGAAAGGATTGCACGGACCTACTTTATTTCATTTTTTACAACTTTCTAAGCTTTTCGCTTCATTCATCTCAAAAAAAATTGCTTTACTTGAAAGTTTCACAAAACCTGCATAGTTACAAGTTTATTAATTAATAAGCTGTGTAAGCAACTGAATTTAATCAATACTTTCTTTTCTGTTTTACTTACTTTTCTTTTAAACATTAAGAAATAATTTTCAGCTCCTTTTTCTATTATTTCGAATACCGTCGTATAGCTTCAGTTACCTATCGATAGGTTTTACTCTAGGTTTTTCTAAACAGTAAGAATAATTTTATACTACAAATTGTCTGATTTTGTACGAAGACACAGATACTAAATCTGCATTATTGATGACTTAAATAGTAACTAGGGGGCTATCGCCCCCTGCTCGCTATCGCTCGCCAACCCCCGGAACTGCTTACGCAGTTCCCTGTGGATCGCTTCGCGATCCATGCTCGCTTCGCTCGCTCGCTGTATGCCAATACATTAGCCTAGCTAAAATTTTCCGTAAAAATTAAAGTTGGTAATTGCATTTAGGTCACCATCCATTTAACCAATATGAAAATTACGTTCATAATGTTAATTTGTCTGCTTTAGCCAGATTTTCGACAGTTTAACTTTGCTGTATGTAAGATGACTGCCTTGGCAATGTGCACAACTTTACCATTATAGATACAAAAGTGTCTGTCATTGCTTTGGAGAGATTGCACTTCTACCTGTTGGTCCGCGGAAGGTATTTTATTTCCCTTCTACCACCCATTGGAAAACCAATGAAGGCATTCCCCTATCCGCCACCTGGGGACGCGCCCTCTAAGGGTTACAGGCTCCCCCGAGGGATGTATTTACATTATTTACACTCTTATATATATTTACATATTTACACTCTTATATATTCTAATCTGAGAAAACTTCCTCATATACACAATTAAAAATGTCCCGTTTGGGAGCCACAACTGACACTGCTTCAAAAGATCTTGTTCTTGATAATGCCACATAGAGCTGGCCATGACTAAAAACAGGCTCAGAGAGCACCAAACATATTTTCTCAAACGTTTGTCCTTCTTGTTGTTATTCTGAATCCTTGCCACGTCACGAACAAAAAATGGTTTAACTAAAAACGCGAAAACTCGCCAAGGCTACTTTGCTTGCACAATACTAAAACTACTATAACCCTAAACAAATTTGGCGAAACCTTTCAGCTGAGAATAAAAGGAATAAAGTAAATTCTTTCTCGGTTATTCATTTTGAACTGAACTGTCGTACTGAAGCAGAGAATAGACGACGCTCAAAGCGCCTACGCGTTCAAAACAACATTGCCGATGAACATGATTGTGGAGCAATGTGTGAAGAATGCGAATTTTGTGGTGCTCTTTATTGGCAGAAAGAGCGTAATACTGCAAATAAATATACTAAATGTTGCCATGACGGAAAGGTGCGGTTACCGGCATTGTGTGACGCACCTGATCTGTTGAAGGAACTGCTGACTGAAAATTTCCCAGCCGCTAAAAATTATCGGCAGCGAATCAGAGAATACAACTCTGGAAATGGCTCGTCTTAAATTGGATTCAAGAACGGTTTCCTGCCTTCTTTGAGCTTTTCTTTGCTGATTAAGGTTGAAATGGGCCACAGCCCGACTCAAACTCATCTCAAAAAAAAAAAAAAGTTCGTTGAGTATTCTGTGATTCAAGATTTCAAAACAACGTAGAAGTTTGTTTACATGATTTATCGGCGAAGTGTTGCCAACAGAGGTTTAGAAATTCACCCCTTCATTTGCCGGCACGTAAGAGAATTATATATATAGATATTTGGCAATTATGTGTACTTAAGATCGTAAATTTGTTGCATACGTTATATAAATGTAATAAGCGTTGCGAACAAAGATTTAAATTTTACTTGAGATAATCCATGTCTTTTTTTTTTTTTTTTTGAAATACTAAAGCAAAAAATAATACAAACATTTTCAGTACTATAAGGTGCAGGATAAGCTCGTTTGGAGAATCTTCAATATATGTTTTTAAAAAAAATACTAGTTTGTAAACAGACGAAAAATATATATAGGCAAAAAAAAAACTAAAAAATTCAGATAAATGGGAATTTTCAAAATTCAAAATTTAGATTCCCAGGGAGAAAAACTTTCATTTTCCGGGGGAAAACCGGAAATCTCGAACCACTAAATGCTAAAATAGCCCTTAGCAACGTCCAAGGCTTAGATCTGTCAGATTATTTTTGGAATACCTTTGGAATCTTTTCTTTTTGCGTTCTTGACCTTGAGCTTTTTCAGGTGTAGGCAATCTTTCTTCTGATTGGCGGTGGTCAGAACATTCAGGGGCTTCTAAAGCTGAGCAAAGTGCTGGTATTTTGCTTTTTCTACCCCCAGCCCCCACTCAACTCTTTTCAACTTACTCCGGCCCATTTTCGAACGGATAAAATCTAGAATCCGTCTAAAATTCAAAATGCATTTTCCCCTATTCATGTTAGGCATCTATTTGGACATGTCCCCACATCGGTGGTGATATTTGGAGATATTGATTGATTTTGCCCCCTATCTGAACTTTTGGAGTTAGAGACTGCTCTGCAAAAAAAGAAAAAAAGGCTTCAAATTCCAAAAAATGTTGTTCATGCTCTTTATGAATCTATCTCACGTTGCATACAATTGGTAGTAAAGTCAAAGTCAAAGGGTGATCCAATATATTAGTGAAGCTTTTCTCTAATTTTATAGGTATTCATATTATTCTGTCACTCATTTGCATTCCATGAACATGTTGGGACTATATAAAAATATTGCTTTGGGAAGAAAAAAAAAAACTTCGCAGTTTTAATTTGTGTGAAAATTTTCTTTTTACGTCCTGTGTATTACTTGACTATCTTTCTGTAGAATTGCACCAAGACATTTATACTCCCCCTCCCCCTCTTTTTTTTTTCCAGCGGACGATTTTCGCACAATTTTAGAAACTGCTCCAAGCAATAATTATTCAGAGACGAATTTTAGTATTTGTTATCATATAATTATACTTTATCATATTCTAAGATTAGTAATCGAATTGCTGAAAAAGTACAATAATTACAAAAAAGGGAAGAAACTTTTAAGAGTTGTTGTTCACGATGATATAAGGTTGCTTGAGAGTCATTTCACAGTATTTTGGACAAATGTAGAGTCCGTAACATGACCCCTTTTTTTGCCATAACTACTTAATTTATTTTTTGATTAGCACATAATTTTATTTTAAGTTTTTCCTACCAACAAAGAAAATTAAAAATAAATAAATAAATAAATAAATGAATAAATATAATAATAATAATAATAATAATAATAATGTGCTAATCAAACAGTAACATAAATAGTTATGGCAAAAAAAAAGGGTCATGTTACGGACTCGACATATTTCAAAAATAATGTGAAATGACCCTTAAGCAAAAGTGCAAATCATAGGGTTTATTGTGATTTGAAGTTTTAATAAATGAGTAATTTTACAGGTTTTCTGCCAGTATGTTAAAATTTTGCAGGAATTGGAAAATTTTCTGCAGGCATTTCAAATTAGAAGTAGATCTAAATTTCTCTCAAACGACGCTTATTCGTCTCAAAAATCGACATTTTCGCAGAAAATTGGTGCTAGTACAAAATTGCTACAAAATCTGCAGAGATATCTTTAGATTTCTGACAAATTTCCTTTTTTACCTGAAGCTACCTGCAGAAAATCTGCAAGATTAAAAGATCACTGAAAATTCAAGTCGCGGCAACACAATTATTTGCATTTTTGCTTTTAGACAACCGCATATTTTCGTACTGTTTTATCTACATTTTATGCATAACTTAAGAAGAAACTCGATGAAGATGGGTCAACCTTAATTAAATCTTGAACTATAGCGAAGAAAAATTCCTCTGTTGAATCTATTATTCAGCAAAATATAATGAAATTACTATGAATATTAACAGGTTCGTCATTTTTAATTTTTCCCGAGTAGAAAAACGAAAGGTGTATGCTCAATGCAAATTCTATCGGAAAACAACAAAATCCACACCCGCTTATACAGTGAAATTCCGTTACAACGAACTTCAAGGGACCGCAAATTCTGTTCGTTGTTACGATAATTTCGTTGTAATTCTAATTCAAATAATGTAATGTCAATTAAATCAGGACTGAAAATGTATTTCATTGAAACAGAAATTTCGTTGTATTGGTATTCGTTGTAACGGGATTTCATTGTGTACACAAATCTTTCAAAGTATTGACTCCCTTAATCCCCCTAAATGACGGGCTTGAATATCAAACATTCTTGTGACAGAAAGAAGAGCAGAGACAAATTTCGTTTCAAACAACATCGTGCTTTAATGATTTTCCAGGGATTCTGTCGGTTTTGAAATAGAAATTATAATAAACTAGTTCCGTTACCCGGCTCTGCCCGGTCTACCTTGAAAATAAAAATTGTGTCAAGTGACGTATCTTCAACAATCAGGCATAAAAAATAAATAAATAAACATCATGTTTTCATTTCCAAACAATGACGACAGATATTAAAACATTTTTAAGAAATTAAAAAATAAATAAAATGCGTAACCATGGAAATACAAAGTAAAATAAGTTTAAGGAGTTAAAATACGAAAGAAAATGGTTCACAATTTGAATGGAATCGAGATTTCTTAAACTTGATTTAAAAAGGATTGTAACTTTTTTTTCTTTTTGAGGTAAAAGCTTATTTTTTCGACCATAGATCGAGTTAGATTTGGAGTAAAAAAGGTCTCTTTTTCCAATGGCGTCAAAAAGAAAGCTGTGGGACAATTCCTTCACTTTTTATTGATTTATTTAATGAAGAAAGTAGTGCCTAAATTTCAGCTAAGCCTAAAAAAATTCGAGCTAAAAACGCAAATAATTCCCGCCGTAATAAAGTTAAAGCATTGAAACAAATTGCGTAGAACGCGGAAAATTTTACCCTTTCTAACAATATGTAATATTATTATGTGCAAGAAATTTTTCACCCCCATATTTGAGAATTTATGTGAAAATTGAACGTAAATTGGAATAAAAAAAGAACTGTTCATTGAATTTTATTCGAACTGGTCTGCAAACCTTTTCAGGACTTAAAGGAACAATTTGTGAAAATTTCAGCGCAATCGGCCGGGTAGTTCTCGAGTTTTGCGAGTTCAAACACACAGACGCTTTTTGGGGACTTCATTTTATACTATGTAGAGATAATGAAACATGTGTAACATCGCTTAGCTCTTAGTATAAAAATAAATTTTTATGGTGAGTGACTGAATGTGTGTGTGTTAAGGTGCGCTGGGGTGGGGGGGGGGGGGTGACCTCGTACATCAGAACAAATTGCGGCTCTTCAACGCACTTCATTGTGTTTACTGTCCACGACACAGTTATTTTAACTCTCAACCAACGTCTTCGGAAGGTCAGAGTCCCGCTTTGCACTTGTGTTCGGACCTAATTTCACTTCGACCGTAATCACTGCTCAACCATCAAGAGCCCTGTAGCAAATTGGGGGCCTTCTTCAGGGCGTCAAATTCCTTCTCCCGCCCTCTAGATGTGTTTCTGATGTGATGGAGGGATTAGGGGGTACCATCAGTTTTGCTTCAGTTTTACTGTTTGGAAAATACTCAAAGATGAAAGTTAGAATTTGCTGCCAAGTTAGAGCCCGGCTCAAATATTTATTTATTTGATGCTGTTTAATACTGGGAGCAGCCCACACAGAGATGCAGCAAACAGAAGAACGTGTTGTCCTGCAGTGGCGGATTTACCATGTCACAATTGCTACGGACCCCCACGACCTCAGGGGGCCCAACGGGTATTCAAAAATACATATGAATGCTTTAGGTAGTTTTGGGATAGACAAAAGGATCCCCCTAAAAAATGCATTGCGATCGGCCCCCAAGCCTGTTAAGCCGCCATTGGTCATTGTATTTTTCTTTTTTTTTTTTTTTTTTTTTTTTGTTTTTTCATGAATGACTTTAAATAAAAGTTAATCAATTCATTAAAGTTTCAAGCACTATCTGATTTGCAACAGATATAATGGTAATTGGTGATAATATCAATTTTCCAAACGCAAAACATGAAAAAAAAAAAAAAACTACCATTTGAGTAAGTACATGCAAAGAAGAATGTGTGCTGAATTGGGACTTACACTAAGTTAACAACACACAATGCACACAATGGGGGGTCGTTTCTAAAACTTTAAAAGCGTTTTTTTTTCTGAAAGAGCATGCTTAAAAACAATGGATCTGACCATTTTTTAAATAATTTGTTAGAGTTTAATACTTTAAAAAAATTACTAAAATCGGTGCGCTTTCATTGTTTACGCTTCTGCCGATGACATCACAAATGATGAAATGCCATTCAGTGCTGCCATTCACAGAGCGCAATATTAAATTCGCTTCTTGATTATCATAACGTGGAAACGCGGTAGTAAGATGCGCCAAAGTGCATCATTTGTGACGTCATCAAGACCATGCCTTGTTTGAGAAATCGGACATTTTAAAAAATTAATTAAAAAACAACTGTTGGGTTCATGTTATTATTATTATTTTTTTTTTCTTATTCTATCAATTTCAGTTACTAAAAGTAGTATTTTTGATTGAAGGAAACAATCTCATTCAAATTTTTCATTTAACATATTTATTTTTCGGCGAAATTTTTTTGCGAGAAGTTCAGGCGATATAAAAGAGCGTTTCAGAGGCATATAACAATAGTCATTCAGAGTATCTTTGAGCCATTCCGGATAACTTTGCTCCTTCTCGTACTTTTTATATAAACCTATATTTTAAAATCATAAAGAGCAAAAATTTTATTTTGTGATCTCGACAGCAAGAATACTGCACTGAGACTTCTATTTTTTTCTTTCTTAATGAAATAAACGAACAAATATGAGGCGCAAAGTTAGACGGACTGACTCAAAGGTATAACCTGAATGACTGTATGCATGTATTAACTTGGACCTGTAAGATTCCTAAACTGTGTTAAACCATGGAAATCAAATTGCATTTGGAAAGAAATTAAGGAAACATGTTTTATTATACATGTATGGTTACGGCTTTTTTTCTTTTCATTTCTTTTTTTTTCTATCGTTTGATGTGATTTGAATTTAATTTGATATTTTATCATCGTCTGCAATGTTGAAAATTCTTCTTAATATATTTTTTACATTTGTCGTCTTCACTTTGCATTTTTTTTTTTATGGCAACAGCTGAAGAATATTTACAGAACAGTTTAGGTATTGTGATGGAATGGAGGATGGTTTTTTTTTTCTCCCCTATGGTGACGGAGAACATAATTATACTGTTTACATATTTATGCAAATAAAAGTCTTCTTTTATAAATAATTATTCTTTTATAAATATAAGAATTTACTTTTTTCATTGAAGTGCAGAATTATAATGTATTTCTTAATTTTCTGAGGTGAAAATTATGGTATGGGAAAATTTCGAACTTACAAATTCAGCTAATTAGAAATATATTGCACAAGAATAAGAGTGAAAAACTAATTTAAGTTAAAGAGTTGTTTGTCTTTTTAATAGAGAAATAAATTTTTGAATACCTAGTAACCGGATAAAAATATTTGCCCTTATTCACCAGTTAAATAAATAAATAAATAAATAAGTAAATACAGAGATATTTCGCTTTGTCGTTAGAACACAATAAAGAAAACTAAAATAACGCGTCAAATCCCAAACACCGGAGAAATTCTATCATTACCTTTATATCAAGTTAAATATATTTTTCTTTTGATGATATTTTTCCCTATTTCAAGTAATTGTGTAACATCAATGTTTTCATTTTTATGTTAATTTATAGAAAATGAAAGTCAGTTTGAAATCTTTACAGAGAACGTTTTTATAATATCAGTGAGGAATTATGGATAGAAAAAAGCTGCAAAACTCTCTCTCTCGCTCTCAAAAAATGAAACTAGTATTTAAATCAATAAAAAATAAAAATAACTATATTATTATTGTGAAAAGTAAATTGATTTTAAATCATTATGATGTTTTTTTAATAACAATTGCAGATTCACTTCTAATATGATTCAAGACTGTTTTAGAAGGCTATAGCAAAGAATATTAGACTTTTTAAAATGAAAATTTGCAAATTGTGAAATAAATAAAATAGCTAATCAAGAAGTATAAAATTTAATTTTCATTCATATATTTTGGATTAAAGTTCTAACTACCCTAAAGTTATCCACTCTTAAAAAAAAAAAAAACTTTTATCATTAAAATATACTTTTTAAAAAATTTTAAAGAAAATTTTTTGAAACTGCTTGAAAAAGCGAGTTGCTCTTCCAGGTTTTCTATTGGTTTTCCTCACTCAGTGGTTAGTAGAGTTTTTAATTATAGAGTAGAGAAATTGAAAAAATAAAAAAAAGACTGTGTTTCAAATAGATTTTTAAAAAAAGAGAACGTTGCAAAAAATCTGAAAATTAAAAGAAAATTTAAAAGAAAATAAAAAACTTGTGAGTGCAATCCTTTATTACGACAACTTTAATTTATCACAACCATATATACTTTTAAAAATTTACTTTTTAAATGAGAAAAAATGAGTGAATGAAATAGTGAATGAGTAAATTCTCAAATTAATCGATGAAGGAATCGTTATAAACTAATTGATGATTGAATACGTAAGTAATCCAATACATGAATGAATAAGTAAACGAAATCAACTACATCACTTTGCCCAGCGTGCACTTGAAAAATTCCATTATACATTTTAAATCAAATCATGCGTAATACTAAACAAAAAAATACTACACGGAACATCAGTAGATCTCAATTAATACTTAAAATGTTAACTACAAAAACTTTATAACTTTATAAAGACAAAACATAATTTTACTAAACCACAAAATATTACAATTTGTGTATCAAATTTTGTGAATGATTTGCATTAATATTTTTCCTTATCTTTTAGGATATTTATTTTTTTACTATAATCAGCTAAACGTTTAGGAACATAATTAAAATACAGTCGAACCTCCATACATCGAACTTCCACACATCAAAATTTTCTATGTATCGAAATCCCAGCAAATTTCTATGTTTATTATATAGAATAATTGTTTCTTCGAAAAAACTCAATGTATGGAAATTTTTTTCGAGACATTCGTAGATTTTTTTTTTCCGCTTTAGACTGTTTGTCTCATGAAAAATGAAGGTTAGAGGAGAAAATTACGTTCACTATAGTTTGCTACGGAACTCATAAAAAATCTAGGGTTGAAGGGTGTGTAGTTAAGTCGTTGTTCCGTTCGGAAGTTCTTAAATTCCCTCAAGTTTATTTCAAATCTTAACTGTAACCAGTAACACTGTAAAATCATTTTCAAATTATCTTTTGTTTGTTGATTATCATTTCTAGTCTTCTTAGCTTCAGTAAAAATCATTCAAGTTAAGTAGATTGATTTTTTTACCTTTCTTTCGATCACATTGTTAAAACGAAAATCCCCTAATGTTGCGATCAAGTTGAATTGCCGAAGAATATGAAGATGTATGATTGGCGTAAAAATGTAATTTCTGTTAATTTTTTAATCATCAACTTTCATTTTATCTGATACTCATATAAATTATAAATTGGGTTTCATACACGAAAATTAGCTTTTATATTAATGTTTTTGGATACTTTTCTGATAAAATAAGATCGTTTCCTTATATCGAAATTTCTATATATCGATATTTTTCCGGCAATTTAATACTTCGATATAGGGAGATCCGACTGTATTCTTTCATTGGTGGCACTGCAAACTGAAAATATTTTACCACTTCACTTTGCCCAACTGATTCACTTTACCCCACACTCCCATCGTTAGCATTCAGAAATTACATTATTCATTTGTAAGAGTGTAGTTGTAGAAAATGATTCTGGCTTGTGAAAGGGTTGACCCTAAACCGCTCTCTATTTGTACTCCCGTGATCCTAAATAACTGCATTAGCAATTCAAGTTAACATTAAAAAATAAATAAGTAAATAAATCAAAAAGTTTAAATACTTTCATCAATGATAAAACGTCTTCACGCTACAATTCCTTTGAGCATAAGCATTTGTTACAACCACAACTGATGTAATGATTACTGAAGTGTAAAAGTTTACTAAGACCTGTATTTATAGAATGAGGCAAGTTTTCCGCTTGAAAAGAAAGAATGCCAATTATATGTCGCAATGTCGTCCCAATCTAAATAACCATTTTTTTTTCAATACAACAATTAAAACTACATAATTTCATTTGAATCTGTCCTTTTTTTTTTCATTTCTCTTCGCTGTCAAACTGCATTGAACAAAATCTTTTGTACTTGAATCGCTGGAAGAAAAAAAAAAAAAAAAAAACTTTTTTCGTCTTTCACTTCTGCTGGACCCAGGTACACGTGGAGATCAAGATTTAACAATTGGAAACTGTTCCAAATAGCTCCACATTCATCTTTGGGTATCAATTGTTATCGTGATCTATGGCGCCAAGATTTCCCCCCACTTTTCCCAGGTTCTTCTATTTATCTTATTTATCCTAGAGGGAAACTACAGGGGGCAGGACAGGTAGGGACAGGTAGAGGGGACAGTTGACCACTAGTGAAAGGTGTGTGCAACCTGTATCTTTTGTTCAGCGACTAGAATTCTCTTTCCTATTAGCTTTCGAAATAGTGGAATAGAAGACAAATACCTTAAGGCCATGTCACACTAGGCAACTTTTGCCTCAACTCGAACTTTTCCCCCAACTTTCGCGTGACTGACGTCATCCCTTCTATTGTTCCGCCGCTGCCCAACTTTCTGAGAGCGAAGGGAAAAAGTCGAGCGATTTCAGTGGTTCTGGCCAATAGAAAAGCAGCATTTCGTTTACAGAATATTCAAGATGGCAGCTACATACATGTTATCCAGCGATATGGAAAAAATGAAATGGACAGTAGAATATGAAGCATATTTAATCGACTCAATCCACCCGCATAAAGCTCTATGGGACGTTTCAGACGGTTTGTTTCTAAAAAAAACATACAAGAAGCATTTGATGATGGGAATTTCACAAGATATGACGAAACGATGGCCAGCTGCATCAGCACTGTTCACGTATGGTAAGTTTTATAACTTAATTATATTAATTCTGTGCACAAATGTTGTTTGGTGACATGTTCCTTAATTGCTTTAACGTGGCATTGTCTTTATCAGAAATAGGTATAAGCTTCAGCTATTTTTAAAATTTTAAGCTTGGTTACTGAATAGTTTCAGGACTTGGCGCCGTTTCCATTTGAATGTCGCCAACTGATTTTGTTTACATTTTAGTAAATGACTTCTTGAATTCAAATTTCATCATTGAAATAAAATGATGCAGCGTTCTGAATTGAAATGATTTTTGTTTGATTCTCGGTTATCACCCTTTATTTTTGCCAAATTTTTTTTTTTTTTTTTTTTTTTTTTTTTAATGATTGAAAATGTCGTATATTTCTTAGTTGAGATGCAATATTTTCAGTTTCTTTTTGAAAAGTTTTGTTTTACTGTCTGCTTTTCCGTGCCGATCATGCCCAAAGTTTTTCTAAGGGTGTTATACACACATTATTTCCATTTGATCGCAATTTCATTAAGACGAAGTTTGATTATTTGAAAACAATTCCCAAATTTTGTTAATAAAACTTTTAAAGTTAACTATTTGATATAAATATTGCTTCTACTGTCATGAAAAATTATGTTATCAGAAAGCTATTCTTGTGAAATCATTTATCCCATTTTTTCAGTGGCAGCTCATCTATTTGTATACATGTGCAGGGCATCCACCTTAATGGAAAATTACAAAGATATTTAATAGCAAAATAAATAAAATAACTTTAAATACACCTGTAGATTGCTACCAAATCCCAGGCTGATTTTCAGTCTGAACCTTGTAAACTTAATATTAAGTAGTTAGCACTCAGTACTGTAGAGTACCAGGCTCTGATTTACACACTCGCAGAGCCTGCAATTTCGGACGTGGGGGGCATAGAAGTTAAAGGCCCCACGACCCAATTCAGTGGTCGTTAAGGGGCCCTGCTGATGTTTTGCAGGGGGCCCAAACGTAGTTACGGGACTAGTGGAGTGCTTTTCCATTGTAAAGAGGGCAGTGTAAAGTATTTTATTCCATTTCACATGCAGTCCAGAAATGTTCTTGGCGGTTCAAAACTAAAAGTCACCCAGACCCGTCGTGTAGGGGGGTCAGGGAGTAAATTGCACCCCCTCCCCTTGAAAAAATTAATGTTTTTACACGTAAGTGAGCTACGTTTTTGTTTTTTAACGATTAAATTTGCAATGAGCCCCCATTGGAAGAATTCAAAATGACGGGCCTGTCTCCCAGCCTACTTCAACTTCCCTATCACGGCGAGCCAATGTGTCGGCCAGTTATCTTGTCTGACTGTAAGAAATTTAATTTTGTGTGACAAAACTATAAAAATGGACAAACAGCATTTCCACTACGCATTTTCCGTGGAAAGACTTTGAACAAACTTTAAACATTAAACTTCTTTTTTATTATGAAACTTAAAATAAACAAGCCCCTAATAGTAAATCCACCACTGGTCTGAATAAACCAATTTCAAAGACAATGTATGATAAATTAGGTGAAATACAGCTATTCTGATTCTGACCTTAAATAGAACTTCCTGAAAAAAAAAAGCTGTTTTTATCATCAGAGTTTGATATCCAGATAAGTCTGCCTATGTTAACTTCCATGTTTCTGATTTCTTATTCAGTGTTTAATAGCTATTTTTCTCTTTCTGCATTAAAAATGCTTGTATAATTATTTCTGTTATTTCCTATTTTAGAGAATTTGGTGAAAAAATTCCAGAATTTAAGGACCTATTTCAACAGAGAGTTAAAAACCTTGAGGACGTTGAAAAGTGGAAGCGGTTGCGACAGTATCCAGCCGAGGTGGGCGCATTTCCAACGGTTGTCCTTCCTCCAAGACTCTGTGACTCCAGTACCCAGTACATCGAATTTAAATGGAGGCATCCCAATGGTAATGGTAAGTTGAGTCTTTAATTTAGTCGAAAATTTATAGAATTCGTATACATGCTGTTAGGTACCAAATAATGCCAATATAATCTAATCTCATTTTTGTGAAATTTGTTATTCAGAGAGAAAATATGACTGCATAGCTGCCTTGTTTGGGAGAGTCCCATATTTATTCTCCAAGACCTTTTGATCATATGATTCAATTTAGACCCTTTTAGCTTCTGCATACTTTTAGATGAACCTCCCAATCACCGCACGGACTGCCCAAGATAAGAGACTACTTTCTTCCCCCCCCCCCCCCATCCGAAAAAAATCACTTCTGCCGAATGTGCCTTGACCCGTTGAAGTGCATTGTGTGTGCGGAAATAATTTTTAGAGGGAGTATTAGAAATTGAACTTTTCCAGATATCTCTACACATTTTCTTTTCTAGTATCAAATATTACGTACATCAAAGAAGAACTAATGGACAAATTATGAAATGATATTCCCCTGAATTCAAAACCAGTGGTTAAATGTATTCTTCCACTCTTGCCTCTGACTACAATATTCAGGGTTCCCACTGTCAATTCCTTATATTTTGAAGCCTATAAATTTCGAAAAACTTTTATTTTCAAAGATTACCTATTTTAAACTTGTATCCATAGGCGGATTTACAAAGGTGTCGCCCAAACATTTTTGGTTGGATAGTGAAAATGATTAAAATTAAATATTTTTCAATTAGACACATAATTTAAAAAATAATTTATAATTTCTCACTGCTAGCAATGCAAGTTAATTTACTTAAAAGCAAGCCCAAAAATACAATAATGTGCAGATTTCTGTGTGTCCTGCATGCATCACCAAATATTGCCAGTGCAAGAGAAATTGTGCTACCTATAAAGAAGAGTATTTTTATTCATTTGAAGAAAAAACTAAATGCACACATTTCTTATATTATTTTGTGCTCAATGCTGACCAGTAATTGCTATGTATATACTGCTACCCAGTAACAGAGTATACAATTGTAGAATAATTGCATACTCTCTTACTGAGTGTTAATGGGTACAAAGTACAATCATTGAATTTTCTTTTACAACCATGGCAAATTTAAAAAAAAATCTCTATTGTTATATACTTTATTGAAAATCATATAAACTGTTTCAAGTTCTTTCACATCATTTCAGTTTTCATTGCTATAAAGTCTGCTCTAAAATCAATTAATTATTGTAATTTGATTAATTTCAACATTTTTTAATGTAGACTTTCAAAAAAAAAAAAAAAGCTCTAGACCCCCTACTTTTTGTCTTGGGAAATATCTCCCCAGTATTGGTACACCCCAAAATTCACAGCCTAAATCTGTCGATGCTTGTATCGTTTCCTTTTCTGTTTATCAAGAAATCTTGTTGCTGTTATTTTTGCTTATAATTTATGAAATTTTAGTTGAAAGTTTTGGGGTACATATTATTATGATTTCAATTCTTCTGTTTTAAATGCTTATTTCTGCTTTTGTCTATCATGATCTGATTTTTAAAAAAAGGTGACTTTTTTGAAAAACATATTTTTAAATAAATTAAATGAAAAAGGATGTACCAGTGTTTGGATGCATAAATTGCAAATTACTGCAGATACGTGTTTTGGTGTTACGAGGAACACCTTTTTCCTCACACTTTTTTGCATTAAAAAAGGTGTTCCTTGTAACACTGAAACAAGTGTCTGCAGTAATTTGCAATTCTTGAGCATCAAAACGTTGGTACATCCTTTCATTTATATTGGTAAATGTTTCATTTTTAGGAAAAGCATTCAATAGTCATCTTGTCATGAGAACCTATCCCACTTTTCTATGGCACTGGTGAAGAAGAAATGTATAGATAATACAGTATAACTTTCATTTAACGATTTCCTCTATTTAGTCATATTTTACTGTTCCTTATTTGACTGCATTGAATGTCTATGCTCCTTGATTTAAGGACAACTTTTTCCAGTCCCTTGACAATCATTAAATCAGGGTTATACTTTACATTCAAAGCCAATTTTAGCCAAAATGCTCTTGTTGCAAGTCTGAGCTCGACCAAAGCAATAGCAGGTATGATCTTTATGATTATAAACTAATAGTCTTTTACTTTCACAGGATTCGCAGAGATCTGAAATTGCAGCTGGTGGCAGTGGTTGCAGTGCTTCTTTGGCTGCTGATCCTGAAGATGAAGTTACAGATATTAGCTACCTAGGCGTAGCCGCTGAAGAGCACTGCTACACTCAGAGTAGTCCAGGTCCCTCTGAGCCAGCTGCAAAAAAAAGAAAGGGGATGGATGACCGTGAAGACTCGGTTACTGTGGCAACCAAATATTTAAAAGACTTGAATGCAAAAAGCACACAAAGAACTCCGTCATCAATGACGGATGTTCATTTTGCCAATTTTGTTGCATCCAGCATGGCGGAGCTAAAGACGGAAAAAAAAAAAGATTTGTGTCGGCTTGACATTATGAAGGTGCTGATGCAGCACAAACATGACGATTCAGATTCAATGTAATTTGGCCATCGTTCTTGTTGGAATTCCCACCATCATTGTCTGTTTTTTTTTTTATTTGAATAATTCTCACGTCCCATAGAGTTCTGTGCAAGTGGATTAAAATCCATAAATAAAAGCTTCATATTCTACTGTCCACAATTTCAATTTTATTTGTCAATAAAAGTTCTTTTAACCTGTTTTCTGACTTGCAACAATTACTTTAAAAGCAACATGAATAAAAAATATTAATTGTTCCCTCTTTAAGAGAGTGGAAAAAATCCTTGTCCAAAAGAAAGGTATTATGAGATGTGTATAAATATTTCCATTTTTAAAAGTTAAAAATATATGCAGCCAGCATTATGGAATGGTTTGTCAAATTCTTATTCTGATCTGTAAGAATGTTGCCATATTGTTAATTCAGAGTTTTCAATTTTTTAATATAAAAATAAAACTTGCATTGGTATATTCTTTTTAATCTTTTGCAGTCAATCTCCTCAGGAACAACTGGGGAAAAAATTGTTTCCCATCAGAGAAAGTACAAAATAAAATATTTTTCTAACGCAATATTCCCCAATTATCCCCATTGTAGATATAAGTTTGTAATACTTAATAGTCAAATCATGAGAAATGAAAATACACTTGATCAGTTCCAAAAAGTATTTTATTAAACAATGCCTTTCGATTTTCTAACTTTAAAACCAAGAACTAACTGTTTCTGTGGAACAAGTTACTCCAATAAAACACAAACAAATTTAGTAAAAGTAACATTTCTTTCTTTTATCAATATACCTTCAACGTGTCTTTTTTTCAGTTGACACAATATGTTTTGATAAATGTTACCTAAATATTTGTATACCTTAAACCAGTGATGCACAACCTTCTTTTACCTGAGAGCGGCACCTCATATTAAAATTATGCTTGCGAGCCATAACACATATAAAACGTTGCTAAATAACCAATATCATCAATAGATGTTTTATAGATTTATTTATTGCATGTTTTTTTCGGAAATCAATCACTGAATAAGTGGCTCCTAATTTGTAACGTCATTTATCATGCTTCTCCATTTGTAATATTCTAACACAAAGCAATGGGTCACGCATCAGCTTCACAGGAACTGGTTGAGCACCGCTGCTTTAACGTACTTTTCTTACAAAATGCTGACAAGTGTATCTTAGGGTGTGTTTCAGAAACATTGCATTTTTTACACTTCAGGAGAAGCCGGCCAAAGAAACAAAGCACATAATATTGAAAAAAGACCATATGTGAATTTTTTTTTAATATCTTCATTTTCCAAAAAAGTTTTCGGAGCATGAAATTGTTAAATAATTATTTCATTACTTAATAGTACAGTAGCCCCTTGTTATGGTCTGCTGTTAGGGGCCAAAGGCGTAGTGTAACCAAAAAAGAACTAACCAAGGTCATTAAAAATAACAATTTTGAGTAAAAATAAAGTATTTGAAAACCTTCAAAGTATACAATTAATTTTACAGCAGGGTTCTTTTAAGAGAAAATTGAATTCAAAAGATGTTAATTGGCATGAGATGAAATAATAATAGTTATTGAAAGAAAAACTCTAATTGTACTTATCTTTTTTTAATTTTTTTTGCTGCTCACTCAAATTTTAAGGTTTTGGCAGCATGTTCAGAGCACTGAACAGACGAGATAAAACTTATTAGTACAAAGAATAATTTATTATGTAAAGATTAATCTTTTTTATTGCTTTTAAGCTTCATACAGAAAATAATATATTTAAAATGCTTTTAAAGTTACGTGTTTTACCATATCCTGTAACTGAAATCTAAGTTTATGATCAACTACTTAGTGACATTGAAAAAATACAGTGATGAACCCGAAAGTTTGCAGTTCTTAATGCATCAAGCAGTTTATAAATGCAATTTGGTACAACATAACCTGTTAAAATAGCTTTAATTATTATATATATGTTTTAAAAGAGAGATGTTAAAAGGTATAATATAAATATATTTATGTTGACAGTGAAAAATATAATTGTAAAACACCTCTCCTGCAAACAATCCTATGTTACAAAAACTTTTGTACAGTTGATGTTAGCTCTTGAGAGGTTTTACTGCATGTGATTAAAAAATTATAAAATGACTGTAGAAAACTAAATATTATAACTGTTTAGACCTTTTTCAAAACTTATAATAGACTGTACAAATATTCATATTATGAAGAGGATTTGAGAACTATTTACATTTGCATTTTATAAGCAGGATATATATTTCAATAAATAAAAAATTAGTGAAGGCGTGCCATAGCATTTTGCCATGGCACCGCCCCAACTGTATTAAAATATTGGGTAAACAGTGTTTGAATCTGTTTTGAATAATGTGTGGCTTTTTGAGAGCACGGTTCTAAAGCATCAAATGCTTCTCTAGAAAAGTCTCTCCAGTCACCAGGCTTCAAAGTTAAATTAACAATATCCTCCGTGTCTAAACTGCTCTCAGTCACATATCCATGACCATGTGTCATCAAAAAATTATGCAGGCAGCAGGTAGCCTTAACTATTTTCTTAGCAGTGGCTTCTGAAGTTATGATGGGGCTTTTGTAAATTTGAAACCTTGCAGCTAAAACTCCAAAGGCATTCTCTGATACCCGCCTTGCTCGTGACAGGCGGTAGTTGAAGATTATTTCTTCATCAGAGAGCTTGTTCCCAGAATGTGGCTTCATGATGTATGGTGACAGCGGAAATGCATCGTCAGCCACCAAAACATACGGAAGCTTGAGCTCAGTGCTGGGAAGAAAGCAGCCATTTGGAACTTCTAATGTCCTTGCCTCAATTGCAGATTTTAATGAGCATTTACCCCAAACTCCACCATCACTTATTCTTCCATTGGTGCCTACATCAATATAAAGAAATTTTAAATTCGCATCAACGACAGCTAGCAAAACAATGCTGAAATCGCCTTTATAGTTATAGTACATGGATCCGGATCCAGGAGGGGGTGTTATCTTCACGTGCTTGCCATCCATGGCACCAATGCAGTTTGGGAAATTCCATTTGTTATTAAAATCTCTGGAAGTGGATTCCCATTCTGCACCAGTAGCTGGTACTTCCAGATACATCTCCTGCAGTGTTTGGTACAAGTGGATGCAGACTTCTGATATGATACCTGACAAGGTATTTGGTGCAATTCTGAAGTTGTATCCAATTGAGAATTGAGTGCTACCTGCAAAAGAAAAAAAAAACTAAGGATCATGTGCAACTTCACACATTTCTTTTGAAAAACTTCGCTAAACTGGCAGAAAAATAAGTTCAGCTGGAGAATTGTGAATTAAACCCTTTGACAGTCACAAACATACTGTTTCTCAAAACACATTAGGGCAATTAGGAGCGCCCCCAAACTTCATTTTTTTTAAGGCAGAAATTCTCAAGATTTCATATGGAACTCCAAATTTTTGCCGAATAGGGAAATTGTTTGGGAGATCGCAGTGACTTCCTATCAAGGTGCCCCTGATAACAGCTCAAGAGATAAACAAATAAAAGCAAGATTTGGGCAGCAACAAGCAGGCAAGCAAACCCTCCCTTAAAACACACAAAATCCATAAATGAAATATTGAGGAGGATAGGAAGGATAATGGGAGAATAATAGAAAATTTGTATTACACTAATTTATACCATTATTTACCTTTTACTACTTGCATACAGCAATTTTTGCATGAATCATTGAATCTTTTTGTTCTTGAACTCTTTTGTTTGCTTTCAATCTTACAGCTTTTATAACTGAGAAAATAAGTTGTACATCCAGTTCAGTACTTCCATAAAAGTAAACTATTCAATTACATAGTAGGAGGAAATAAAACAATTTCCTTGAATAGGTTATAATATTAATCTTGATCACTTTTGGCTTATTTCAATTCAAGCCCAAAATATTAGCACTCGATTGTGCCATAATATTGAAAATTAACACTCTTAGTGGGATTGAATTGGATAGTTCATTTATCATTTCTGCTTTAATTAAGCAAGAGATTTATCAAGCCATCAAATTTCTATCTTTGAGTTTAAAAAATATGATTTAAAAAAAAAAAAAAATTCTCCTTATTATGTGAAAATGTTTTTGAATAAATTTACTCACTTAGGCAATGCTTATATTAGTAATTGTTTGAGGCAAATAATTCTTGCTTTTAATTGTGCAGTACAATTTCAAAAATAAATTCATCATTGAAATGCATTTTTTTTTTAAATCTTTGCCTTAATCACGATTTAGCATAACCAGATTACCCTGGCTCTCATTTGAGCCGGTTAATCAGGGATCTACTCTGAAAAAAGAAAAAACTGCTGCTGCATATTAGAGGTTACTGTAGTAACAAAACCTGTGCATGTAGTTTAAATTAGTTTGTGTGTTACAACTTTGTGCTCCTAAATTTAGTTATGAGTATTTTGAATAACACTCTTGAAAATGAACAAACTGGTGCACTGTTTTGTTATGATTCATGTTTCATACAACAAAAGAGATAATCTTACCAGTTGCCAAGTATCGCAAAGTAACAGCAAGACGTTCACCAGCACTAATGCTTTCCCTCATTCTTGTGTCTTGCTTAGCAATTTTTTTTGAAATTAAACTCAACAAGAGCTCAAAGTTTGCAGTGGACATTCTGATATAACGTCTGTACCCTTCTGGATCCTAGTTTAGAAAATGAAAATATAAATATTTAACCTCAAGCAAAAGTAAATATATAAACAATATACAATTTTTAAAAAGTTAATAACATTTTAATCTTCATTTGAGGCAGTGAAAAGCAAAAGGATGTAAGTGGGCGTTTTAATGTTTCAAGTAAAACACATTTAAAAGTTCAGACCCTAGGTAGGTTTCAATTTATTTTTTCCCCAAAATCATTCTGCGTAGCAGCATTTGCCAGGTCTATTAGTACCATTTCTTGCAAGTGAAGAGTTCTCCTACCATTTGTACTGATTATGTTCAAGTTTTTAACTTTGGCACAACCCTTTGCTTCTCATTACCTCATTTGTAATACAGTAGAACTCCAATTATCTGAATCAACCGGGACTATTTGGATCATTGGATTTTCCCCAAAAAGCAGTATATTTTAATTAGCTCAGATGTGTTAAAAATAGAGACAAAGAACTGTTGAAAAAAGAAGTTTTTAATGAATTAAATGATAGGGCAGGCAACTTGGAGACAGACGGCAGCCAATAATACAAGGCAATATAAAACAAAGACTTATTCCAATGCTGTTTGTGCTGCGTCTACATTAGCTTCGTGGAGGAATGGAAAATAGCACACGTATGGTGTGGCCCTGGTTAGTTGAGCTATGATGTTGACAAAGTTTACTTGGTTTTATGGAGTTCAATGGAAAAGAAACGTGTTATTAGAGCAAAATGAGTCCAAATGTTTTTACAAAACTACTACACAAGTTACCGCTCTCAGTCAGCAACACTTACTGTTGCCTATTATCGAAACAGAGAAAACATTGTTAAAGTCAAGCCCCCCCCCCCCCCCAAATAAGGTGAATGCTCCCAAAGAGTGAGAACCCCCAAAAGGAGAAAATATTCCAGAAAATCCCCCCCCCTAAAAGTTTCAGTTCCAGTCTGCACCATGACCCCCGTCCCTCCTAAGTAAGCACCCCTGACAAAGTTGCAGCACAACTTATCAGGGCCACATTTTGGGCTAACAAGTTTATTAATCACAACCACCTCACACACAAAAAAAAGGAGGATTTTCCTACTCCTTAGTAGTGAAGAAGCTATATCAGCCTCGTAGGAAACTAGGGACCCATCCCGGAATTGGAGTTGAAAAATTTTATAAGTTTCGGGGGGGGGGGGGGGTACCTTGGCTCTCAGCGGCTTCTTAGAACAGTCCCCTAAAAATTTCACTACGTACTGGGCATCCTTTCCTTTTGTGATGAATACCTTAATTCATGAAAAAAACATTTTAATAATTCTGGTAAGCTATCAATGAAGCAGAAAAAATTTAACTGGCAGAAACTGATGTGCGATTTTTACTTAAAAACTTTTAAAAAGTGTTGTGAACTAAATAATAATAATTTTGGTTAAAGTCATTCAGAGAAGTGTCATTTAAAGTGCTGAAACGTAATAAATACACATCAATGACAAATAAGTAATTTTAAAGTACTTACTTCCAATGCTAATTCTCGCATTAAATTTTCATATTCTCCCTGCTCTTTTCTTCTCAGCAGCCATTTTCGAGTCCAGAGCTTCCTTTTTCGCTGCTGCTGCTGCTTCTTCTTTTTTATAGCTTCAATAAGAATTATTGTTGCAGCCATCTTTGCTGCATTCAATTCTTCATCATTTATTACTGTCAAATCCATCGATAATCGGCACACAGCTGAAATTCGCGTGATCGAGATCGAGCAATACGTGCGATCCACTAAAATGAGATGTCGCCAGTAAAAGATGATAATTAATTTACTCTGGCAGACGATCTCCGAAGTTTTATAGCAGACGACCCAAATCGTACGGCAACCCACAACAGACGCGATGACGTAGAACCGAAAGAATTCTGGTTTAGAATTGGGGAAAAAGTCGAGTCGGGGAAAAAGTTGGCAAGTGTGATATGGCCTTTACGTTCTAGAAGCTTCCAGAAATGAGATGGGGTTCAGATTCGATTTGGCGGGAATTGGAATACGCAAACATCAATTGCAAAAATTTGTTTGAGCCATTATTTTTATTATATTATTCATATGTCTTTTGGATGAATATTTTCTCGTATTTGAGTTTTTAATTCGTTCTCCCTCACGCCCCCCCCCCCTTTGTGACAGCAACGCTAAAATAACCAGACAGTACAGCCACAATGCACTGAATCTTCATTTTCTTTCTCGCTGTGGCGGGAATGCTTTACATTTTGTGTAAACATGTAATTAAATTACTTGTGAAATTTGAAGAATGATTTTATTTACAATAGAAAAGAAACATTTTACTTCCAAATTTCGAGGAACTTAAACAGCAGGAAAAGACCTATAGCGGAAAATTATTTTTTTTTTAATTTTTTTGCTTAAAAAGTTAGGGTCAATTTTTTAATAGACAGTAAAACTCTTCTAATGCGGACAACTAACGGGACAAAAAATTTTGTCAACAACAGAGAGGTGTCCGCAGGACAGGGGTTTAATGATGTTATTTGCATTGAAATCGGGGAATTAAAAATTGTCCACATAAGAGCGGTGTCCGCATTTGTGGGGTGTCCGTTAGAAGAGGTTTTATTGTATGTACAAAAATGTTTTAGTTTTACTTAATAGTTCCAGGTACCCGACTTGCTGTAATTGTCTTAAATAACATGGTATGTTTACACTTCTGCAACTTAAATAATTCTATACTGAAAGTTTTGGTCAACTCGTTTTTTGAAACAAAATTTTTTATTAATACAATTGAAGGGCTCGGGGTAAGAATTTAACATGCCACATCAGTTTTTTCCCGGTAGGCCAATTTCCAACTTTTGAAAAATTCTACAAATATATTAAAAATATTGTTATACATTCTATATTCTGCAATACTAAAACCAGATGTGTTTTTCTGACAGTGACATAATCCATTGTCATGTTTATTTCAATTGTCAAAGCAGCGTTTAGAACAAAAAATGTTCAATTTCCAAAGTGTGGCTTGTGACGTTCCTGCCTCAAGCCCTTCAATTAGAGTTAGTATACAAGTTTTACTCTAGCTCAGTGAGATAGAAAAAAAAAAAAAAAGCAAAGGCCCTTCAACCTTAATTATGGTAAAACAAAATTGAAGAGTTTCAAAAGTACCATTTTATTCATTTTCTTTTCCAATTATTCGATTTCAAACGACGAAACAGTTTGCGTATTGATTCAACGAAACACAATATCATTTTTGCTTGTTTTTATTTCTTTATCTTTATCTTTTCTAATAATAAAGCTCAAAGTCTCTCTGTCTGGAGGATGTCTGGATCTCTGTGACGCGCATACTTCCTAGACCATTCGGCCTGTTTTCATGAAATTTGGTGCAAAGTTGGTTTGTAGTATGGAGGTGTGCACCTCGAAGCGATTTTTCGAAAATTCGATGTGGTTCTTTTTCTATTCCAATTTTAAGAACATTTTCCGGAGCAAAATTATCACAAGATGGACGAGTAAATTACGAAATTATCATAACGTGGAACCGTAACATGGGCAAGCCAATTGGCGAAAAATTCACACTACATTATTTCTAAATATACAGGCGAACAAAAAGCCCTTTTAATTTTCTACTACGGCCAAAGCCGTGCGGTTGCCACTAGCGTTGAAATAAAGATGTTGATTTTAATTTGATTCAGGAAGTAACTACTAATGATGTTTAAAGATGGAAGTACTTCAAAGGCAAGAAGACACCAAGATGAAGAGTGCTTTTTTTGCGACAGGAAAAACAACATTCGGAGCCGCAGTGTGAGATTATCGAACGTCGATTGTGAGATTGATTAATTTATTTTTAAAGTAATTCTTTTCACCAAAATAACTTTTCTATTTGCAGTAGCTTGAATCAGTGTCGAGGTTGAAAATACGAGTACAATAGACCTTACTTTTACGCGGGGTTACGTTCCACGGAAATGCTGCGTAAATCGAAACCGCGTAAATTGAGACCTAATACTAGTGATAAAATAGGGGTTTGGTTACGTAGATGTTCTGTTCATAAAGAGGATCTGGCCAGGATAGTCTTTTGGCAGTCATTAAGAATTGGCAGTCATCTGTAATTCTTTGCAGAGTATTAACGCATCCATGATCACTTGCGTCATTTCCAGAATAGAATCTTCCTTCACTAAGAAATCAGAAAGATCATTTCTATTGTCTAGGAATAGCTCAAAATTTTCGATGTGAACGTTTTTGGTTGTGCGTCACCGACGTCGGTATCCTCGTTGGTGTTGGCCTCCTTTGTCATTCCTAAAAGCTCTTCTTCCTGTGAGTTCTGAACTGTGTGAGTTTGATAACTTTAGTTCTGGAAAGAGCTCTGGAACCAATCGCATAAAATATCTCCAGTGGCCCACGCTTGATTATTAGCACGCCAAAATCCAGTTGAATACGCGTAATCTGCAATCTTTAAAAATTTGGATTTTGAAAGAGGAGAAAATTTTATCTCTTTGCATTTCCGCATCCGAGTAAAAACGAAACTTATCCGCGTAAAATGAAATAAAGGTGTCAAATCCTAAACCGCGTATAATCGAAACCGCGAAAAATCAACCCGCGTAAAACGAGGGTCTACTGTATTTAAGTTCACGGAAGGATATCATAAGGTATATCATTTCAACTTTCCCGACTGCATGCTCATATAATATCAATTTCCGCAACTAAACTTATAAAAAAGAGGGAAATGATGATGTTTTTCCAATGTTTCTTCCATTAAATTATTCCCCCCAATTTAATTATTGCATTAGCATGCATAGCAGGGGCTCAGTGAAATAGTAGTTTTGGCGATTCCTCTTTTAACACTATCGCCAATCCTGTTACGGTGATTAATATACATGTAGGAGCTGTCCGAAATCCCTTAAATTCTGGCTGAGTTAGCGATCTATAGTACGTAAAATTTCATGCACAAAAATGTGTTTGAATCATTACACCCTAAGCATTACTGAGCTCAGTGCAGGATCTTCAATTTTTTTCGAGCCGGGGCAAAAACTTCGAAATGATGTCCTTACCCGTCTTTCCTCAAGTTTTTATATCGAGTTTCAACGAAAGCAAAACACAGAAATAAGGTGAACTGCCGTCCCTTGAAGTTGCCGCCCGGGGTAAGAGTAGAGACTTGCATCCCTTGACTCTGCACTAACTGAACTGCGTACAACGCTTTAAAGTATGTGAACAATATTTTATATAATTAAAAACTGAGCGTATGTACCTTTGTTTCTATGTCCAAGTTTCTTCTCCCGAACGACAGTAAACTGACCATCGAACCAGGTATCGATGGATTCGTAATCTTCCCGCCTTTATGCTTGTTAAAAACTAAATATTAATTATGACATTTAGATTTCGACGTAAAATCCCTATTTTTCGAAGTCTTTCTTCCATTAAAATTATTATTCAGTACTTCATCTCAACTTTCCGCAACAGTGCTTTTATTAAAATTTATAGCGTGAAGAAAATCATTGAGACGAAAGATCTGTTGCCATTTTTTGTCTCGAATATGAACAAATAAAATTCTGGGTTTTGTTTTAAAGGCTTCTCCTGTAATCAGGGGATTTCAAATGTTTAATTTTTGATTATTTTTCTAAAATCTGCTGCAACATTTTACTGATTTTTATTTTTTATTTTTTTATTTTTTCAAGCCAGATTGTTGAACACGCATCACTTGACATAACTTTTATTTTCGAGGTGGACTGTGCAAAGCCGGGCGGCGTACCTAGTAAATACATAAACTGCGCATAATAAATGTTTTCAATGAAAATCTAAATTCTCCATACATGAAAAACGAAATACATTCATTAAATTTGTTTCTAGAAGTAGTGAAACTAGTAAACACTCGTAAATAAATATTTCTTCATCCCATAGATCCAATTTTAATCGTGCTACAGACAATATATTCATAGATTTGCGACAAAAAAAAAAGCGTCACACCGAATGCCCCATTTCTTAGGAATAAATAAATAACAATTAATTTTGCATATTTCCGTCCGTCTCCCAGTCCTCGGTGAAATTTGGCGAGCAAAACGCCAAGAAAGTGGCAACCCTATTCCACTTCTCCGCCACACCTGAGGCTAGAAATGCTATTTTTCCCGCAGCGCTTCTCCGTCCTCTGCTGGAATGAAAATAACAAAAGCAAAACAAGCTCGCGGATTTTTCGGTAACGGAGCATGGCTACGTCACGAAAGGGGAGGGGGGAAGGGGAGGTTATGTTTGGGGATACGTCACTGGGTAGGTCGCTTAAAAACTCATGTCGGCGGAATTTTCGATTCATTTGATGCGAAATTCGACGACGATTTCTTTTTTTCATGTTGTGCAGGGAACACCCATGTTCTGCAGGATAATTCTGATGAATGCATACACACATAACTCTCGATGCCCATTCCCGAGAGGCTAATTTATAGTTAGTGATAGTTTTGTTGAAAATAGCTTTTTATTTTAGTTCCTTTATTTTTTCCCAATTTTATATTTCAACAGCATCACTGCCGCTGGAAAATTTTATTGGAATTAGTCGTTATTAAAAGGTAAGAATTAACTTTTTTATTTGTTGAACATCTTCAAAAGCATTTTCTGTTTATGTTATAAAATACATTGCCTAAAAATATTTCAGCACTTGTTCTGAACTATCATGCACTTTATATGGTGAAACAGTTAGCTAAAATTTTCTTTTTTTATTATTTAAGAGTTCCTAGAAGATTCATAATTTTATTTTGTCATACTTTCGCCTTATCTTGAGCTAAACTAATTATTTACGCATTTTCACTTCACTTTCTTATTATAAATGTTCTCGGTAACAAAATTTCACCTCTTCAAAATGATATATTGTGAACATAATTAAAAGAGAGAGAGAGAAAATATAAAAAAAAGGATAAAGAGATTAATCAAGCAAATTAATATTGATGATGATTCAATTGTACGTTTTGGTTCGATATCGTCTGCTGTTTCATTGAGGCAACGAACTTTAACTTTTAGTTTAAGTAAAATCTATATTTGATTGTGTTTAAACATCCTTTAACATTTTTGGTATGATGTGTTTCCTGTAAAGTGAACTGAGGAGTGCTACTGTACTATTAGTATTGCTTTATTATCATCATTATTATTATTATCATTTCTCATGGTCTCTAATGCTTCAATTCTATTGCTCAAATGAAAAAAAATCTATGTCACATCAACAAGAAATCCTAATAGTATAGGGATCAATCAATAGTGTTGAGGAATGCGTAACTATGCTCATTGTTTTTATTAATTATTCGAAAGTAACGTTTAAATGTAAGTGCTTAAGATTTCAATAATATTTTATTCTGCTACTAGCGGTACCCACACGGCTTTGCCCGTAGTAGAAAAATTAAAAGGTCATTTGGTTCGCCTGTATATTTACAAATAATGGATAATGAATTTCTCGTCAATTTGCTATGTTCGTTTGCTCGCCCACGTTATGGTAATTTGCTCGTCCAGGTTATGGTAATTTGCCCTCCACGTTATAATAATTTGCTCGGTTAAAAGTTCTTAAAATTGGAATAAAGAAGGAACAAAATCAAATTTTTGAAAAATCGCTTCGAGTTGCTCACCCTTATGCTACGAACTAATTTTGTGTCAAATTTCATGAAAATAACGGTCTGGACGGTCTAGGCGCGTCACAGGCATCCAGACAGAGATCCAGACTTTCAGATTTATTATTAGTAAAGATTCATATCTACTTAACAGTTTATTGCTACTTTGAATCATATCTTTGAAAGTGGTTTACAGAATGGTTGAACCATGTTAAAAAAAATAATAAATAGTCGAATCTAATCAGAGATTCATACTAAAAGATTTTTAGGGTCAAATATTCCTCCCGAAACCTGAAGGAGTGTTATAAATCCTAGAATGTTAAGTGTTCCTATATATATATATATATATATATATATATATATATATATATATATATATATATATATATATATATATATATATATATATATATATATATATAGAGAGAGAGAGAGAGAGAGAGAGAGAGAGAGAGATTGTCCCCCCCCCCCACACACACACAAAAGAATTCTAGCTCCGGTATTGTGTCAGATGAAATTTATACTTATCACTATCATCAAAGGTACGGAAACTTTAATGCAAATGTTCACAGTCAAAGGGAAGGGAATATCTGTAGATTACAGCCCTCAAGTCGGTCGGTTAAGACAGAACTGCAAGCACGCACCGACCAGGGGCATGCACGGGGGGGGGGGAGACAGAGAGAGAGAGAAGGGACACCTGGTGCTGGCTCTGGTCCGCGTCTGAAGGGGATCCGATATTTTTTAAATGAGGGGTGAAATGTATGTAGGAACGTAGGGGTAATCAATATGAAAGGGGGACCATAAAAGTCATTTATGACGGGCACCAAAATTTTTGTGTATGCCCCTGGTACCGACAACCCGGTTATGATATCTAAAGACCGAAGTTGCGCCCTTGCTTTTAGAGGTGCCCTTTTTTTTCTGGAAGACGAATGATGGGATTCAGGGCCTGATTACCGCACAGGCATATTAGTTCTGGGCCTGGGGCCCCCCCTCTTCCTAAGGGATCTCAAATTACTTAAAGAATTATGCATAGCATTACAACTATACAAAAAATACAAATATTTTTAAAATAATAGCCTTCAGGGGGCCTCCAAATTATTGTGGGCCTTGGGCCTCACTTTGAGTTAGTTGTGCCCTGGTGGGATTCTTTAAATGCGCACTGGTAAGGATTTGTTCGTAAGGTTTTAGCTCGTAGATTCTAGGCATAAAGACAAAAGTGGGTAAATTCGTAAGTCGCCACTGGCCAGTAGTAGCAATTTTATTAGTGTCCACTTTTTAGAAATGGTGGCCTTTTTATTTATTTATTTATTTATTTTATTATTATTATTATTATGATGTATTTAATTGTTTATCTATTTTTTGAATTAAAGTACTTTTTTTATTCATTTGTTGAATTAAGAGTTTTAAATACATTAATTTATATAAATAATATATTTTTAATAGATTATTTCATAAAGGTTGCATCGTGGTTTTGGTGAAAAAAAAAATATCAGGATAGACCGGTGCACGTTTATGCGGTTTTTTTCCAATGAATTTCCTAAATTTTATGTTTTAACTTAGGAAATTTTAGATATTGCGGTTTTATGAAGCAGTTTAAGGAGTCAGAATTGGTACATTCGGTTGCTCCTCAGTTTGTGTTTTCAACCCTTAAAAAAATATTTATGAGTCCAAGTCGGTTGCGGCACGTACGTATATTTATTTTGACACCTAACGTGGTTCTGTTAGTGTTTTAAACATAATGACTTACCATCGTTAAAATAAAGCAAATTTATTACAGACAGAATAGTGTATAAAGTAAAAGTTGAACGGGCATGAATACTGACTGCACTACGTGATTGTAAGCTATAATATACGAACTTGTTACTCAATTAAAAATTAAATGGTGATTTTCAAACTAAATAGCCTGAAAATACTAAAAAGTTTTGAGACAGTTCGGAGCAAAAAAAATGTCAGGGCACGCTTAGAAGTAAGACACAGTAAGAACGTGCGTAATAGAGGCGTTCCGACGTCCCGTCTTTAAGTTCGGATTTATTTTTAACGTGCAAAAATATTTAATAACATTTCAGTTCATACAAATACAATAGGGAAGTTTTCGATTTTTCAATTTTATTTTTATATGATAGAGTAACATGTATGAACATCATAGGTGAAAAAATTTTTGCGATACAATAAGTAGTTTTTTTTTTAAATTAATTTTTAAAGTTCAAGCTCTTGTGACGTCAAATGGCATAGGAAGTGACGTCCGATAGGAGAGAAACGCTAGCGAACCGGTTCCCATGTCATGGGAGAAACCGAAGAACGTGCATTCGACTTCGAAGATGAAACGTAAAAGGCTTATCTCCTCGCATTAAACTCCTCGCGTTTCTGGAACATTAAACCTCTCATCCTCTCGGAAATATTTGAATATCACCATTGATATTATTTGAGGAAGATTATTTAGATTGTGCTTTAACGAATCCGGCCTCCATAGTGTGTTCAAAAGGATTATTGAATTTCTAAAAAATAAAAATATCAGCGCGCTCAAAATGTCCGTAGTGAAAACAAGGGATCTTCGGCGGAAGGCTGCCCATTCGCGTTCTGTGACGTAGGCTCGTGACGTTTCAGAAGCGCGCACTTTTGCGCGTGGATTTTTAAAAATTCATTAAAAATCAACCACGGTGTTTAAAATTCGGCGATGGTGAATTTTTTAGTTTTGAGGGTCAATTAACAATATGCAATAGCCAAAATATGAACATTTAATAGGTTGCAACTTCCCTATTCTCTAAAAAGGGTCAATTCTGCTAATTTAAATACATTTATTATTTTCAACTAAGTATTATTTATTCACAATAAGCTTCAAAACGTTCAACTCAAAATTTACTCGACTTGGCAGAAAACAGATTATTTTTTTGCATGCTAGACCGAAGCTCGACTGATGCTCAAAAACTTGTGAGGATATTTGCTAGGGAGCAGCATCAATCTGTTATGACTGTTGACTCTCCAGTTATAATTCGATTTGAAAAAACGGCACTGCGTAAACGTACCAAGGTCTACCCTAATAAGTGCCTTCGGCGTAGTTAATGGTCATTAACTTATTTTTAGAGGTGGCGATTGACAAATGTTCTTAACAGCCCTTTTTTCATCCAGTCCAACTGTGGCCGAAGGGAAGCTCTAACCCGCCCCTTTACCTGGACATGGCTATCCACCCCCCCCCCCCCCCCCGCGAGGGATAGCAGGGGGCAGATAGCCATGACATGAAGGATCCAACCTCCCCCCCCCCCCCCCGGTTTCCTCAACAGAAAATTAAGACTCGACTTACCTCTTAAATAGTTCGAATAGTAACTCTGGACCAGATCACTCAAATCTAAAAAAATTTATTTAATTACACAATACTTAAATAAATAAATTGTTCAACATTTTGGCAGAGATCAATTTAAGGCCACGCCCAACTTTGAATCGACCTTCAAATATTCATAAAAGTTTCAGCTAGCATTGTTTATTTATAGATTTAAAAAAAAAAACTTGATTTTATTTATTACAATTAATAGTAATGGTTGCCATCGTTCAAAAATTTAGTACACCAAAACTAATCTTGATTTGATTAGTGTTATTATTATTGTTAAATTTATCTATTTATTTATTATAATAATTATTACGTTTCTTTCTTTTTCTTTTTTTTTTTGAAATTAATTACTTCACTGAGTGTATGATCGAATCTGTTCGTACTAGTGATCTTAACATTACTAAGTTGTATGTTCCAGAGTTTTAAAAATGAGAAGACGATTTTCTTATCTCCGAGAAGAAAATAGTATTTTGGGTTAATTAATTTTAATTCCCTTTAAAAAAAAATATTTTTGCTTTTAATAAAGCAGATAGACACAATTTCTTGAAAATTTAATTTCCCAACCCTTTTAATTTCATCACCTCCCCCTACTATCTGACTCATACGTTCATTATCTAAAAGTATGGGGTCTTGAAGAAATGCGTTAGTCAAGTATTCAATATTTTCTTTTTAAACACTAATGTTGAAATTTCGTACTATTTTTTCACAAGTATTTCTCTGAAATATTTTCGCCCCCCTGCCCTGTTTGACAGCGGAGACTGCGGAATTTTACACTGCATAAAACGTCTCCGTGTTTTTACAGTAAAAAAAAAACATTAGTAAAAAGGGTATCATCATATTTTTCTCTGACATTTGAACCGTTTTGTTTTTCAATTCCACTAACAAAACCGTATATTTTACTTTAACTTTTACTCTTAATTTCGCAACAAATTTGTTCTACGTGCTTTACAGAAAACGTAATGTACATTTTACAGTACTTTTTGCTGCATTAAATGCTTCATTTTATATTTTCTCCGTTACAAGAGGAAAGTTTCCCGTTATTTGGATTCAAAAAAAGAAAAAAGTCGGCTACGTTTGCTTTTGCTACACGAAGAAAACATTTCATTATTTGAAGAAACTTATGGCCCTCAGAAACTGCTGCCTGATCAACCACAATCAACGGAAGTGGTAATTCTCAGCCTTTCTCAGTACAATATATGACATCTGACCGGAGAAGCCTCCTTTCGATAAGCTGTTGCGTCGCCAGGAGGTGAAAAATTGAAACACGTTTTCAACAAGTACGAAATTGAGTGATTTTGATGACAGGTTTATAAAGAAATCTGTTAACACTATTTTTGTAGTTTCAACAAAAGAAAAAAAAATCAACTAGTGCTTTAAGGGGTTAATCTAAAATACTACTTTCTCCTTGTATCATTGTGAGAAATTTCAAAATCTTTTTTCGAGTGATTAAAGGGATTGCGAGACACAAACATTTATAATTATAATGTATAAGTTTACTGACTTCTTTACACTTTACACGGATTTCTTCATCATTCTTCTTTACAATTTACACGGATAGGCATCAAGAATAAAAAGGTAATAAATGCGGCTTTATTCTTCTTTTTTTTTTTTAACTTTAACATTTTCAAACGCCTCCATCAATTTTTAAAAATTAAAAATTATCATTCAACGTTGTTCAGATATTTAATTATATAGATTTTTTAAATCCATTAATGTTTAGATAAATGTTTTTTTTTTTTTTTTTTGAAATTTTCTAGTTTTTTTTGAAATTCTATCGAAAATTATCATAGGTTCCTGAAAAGTGGTATTAGGATATGATCAGCAGATAGCTCTTTCTGCAAATTACAGCAATTTGCTGTAATCAACGATTCATAAGTTAGAGTAAAATATTCACAGCGTTTTTTGCTGCTTAATTTTTCTTTTCTTTTACAGTTGGAATTCATAAGTGTATACTTATGCATTAACCATAAATTTTTGTGTCTCGCAATCCTTTTAAGCACACGAAAAAAGATTTTGAAATTTCTCACAATGATACAAGGAGAAAGTAGTGTTTTAGATTAACCCCTTAAAGCACTAGTTCATTTTATTTATTTGTTTATTTATTTATTTATTTTTTGAAAAACTCGCAAAAAATAATTTTTTTTGGAAAGGGGGGGAGGCATAATAGGTTGTTTTTTGTAATTCATACTGTCAAAGGGTATGATTAGGGAATTAGAGCGAGGGGGGGGGGGGAGAGAGCATAAATGAATATTTTACAAACGATTTCATTAACGATTCATTAACGATTTTCATAAACGATTTCATTGCATTTTTAATTTGAATTTAAAACATTGATTTCAAATCGTCATACTTACAATTATAAGAATTAATAAAAATTCAGTTTGACAATAAAACTGAAAATATTACCTTTTTTACACCAAAGAACTACTTTACACAAGAAAAGGTGGTTCACACAAGAAAAATGTTGCATAGTTGTTTCATCTCTGGTAAACAAGTTAAACAACAATCTAGCCTGTCTATCTTTACTAGAACGGAACTCAGACGCGCATTAGAAATGAAATAACGAGAGATACAAAAACTCCCGCGTGAGATGGAAAATTGTCAGTAACTTGCGCCCGTATCAGACACGAGTGAATGCGTTAAGTAGTTAATTAGCTTTGATTCTCTTTAAAAAACACTATTTTTGCCTACATCTGGAAGGCCCAGTGCGATACTCATTTTTACTTCCTTTTACAAAACGAGCTGATGTGTGCATCACATGACTTCCTTTTACACCAATTTAATGCTATTTCCCTATTATTGCAATTTTAATGGGATTCTCTCTCTAACTCTTTAAATATCACTAGCAATGGCCACATTGAAAGCAGATTTAAAAAAAAAAAAATCGCCAAATTTTTCGCCAAGTTGGCGACAAAACTTGGCAACCAAAAGACTGGCGATATATCGCCAAGTGACCGCCAAATTATAACACCACTTGAGTTTGCATCGAAATTAACAATGATTTCCCCCCAAAAAGGTGCAAAAGACCCCTTTAGAAACAACCGAATGCAACCAAAATAGGAGGTGCACAACTAGACCCCACTACGAGTCTATGTACCAAATTTCAACTTTCTAGGACATACCATTTTTGAGTTATGCGAGATACATACGCACATACGCACATACGCACATACACACATACGCACATACATACAGACGTCACGAGAAAAGTCGTTGTAATTACCTCGGTGATGGTCAAAATGGATATTTCGCGTGTCTATACATTCTTAGGCACTTTTCCGCATGTGGTCGAATCGAGAAAAAAAACTCAACATTCATTTGGGGGTGAGCAAAATGGAAATTAAGGGCGATTTTTGAGTGAAAATTTTTTCGCGAATACAATACTTCCTTTTTTGTAAAAGGAAGTAAAAAAGGAAGCATTGTATTCGCGAAAAAAATTTTACTCAAAAATCGACCTTAATTTCCATTTTACTCACCCCGAATGAATGTTGAGTTTTTTTTTTTTTTTCGACCCGACCACACGTGCACTTAAGAACGTTTAGACGCCCCAAATATCCATTTTGACGTTTCCCGAGTTAATTATAACGAGTTTTCTCATGACGTCTGTATATACATACGTATGTGCGTATGTGCGTATGTATGTCGCATAACTCAAGAACAGTATATCCTAAAAAGTTGAAATCTGGTACGTACACTCCTAGTTGGGTCTAGTTGTGCACTTCCCCTTTTGGTTGCATTCAGGTGTTTCTAAAGGGGTCTTTTGCACCTTTTTGGGGGGAAATCATTGTCAACTTGGATGCAAACTCAGGTGGTGTTATAATTTGGCGGACACTTGGCGATCTTTGCCAGTCTCTGGTCACCAAGTTTTGTCGCCAAATTGGCGACAAATTTTGCGATTTTTTTTAAAAATCTGGTTTTAATTTGGCAACTATTGGTGTTATTTAGAAAGTAAACTATTGAATCACATTAAAATTGCGAATAACGGGAAAATGACATTATGAAACCTAAGTTTTGGCTTTTTAACTGTCTTTCTGATTAATAAATCACTAACTAATAACCAAAATGTTAAAGTAATAAGTAAATCTAAATTTTAACTTTTTAAATATCTTCCTGATTTTTATTCAGCATGCTTAAATATTTAAATTTCTTTATTCATTTAAACACCGCAGCTATAACCACAAATTAGATATTCTTGAACTTTTAGTGCAATTAAATTAGTAGTTAAATCAAAAACTAATAATAAATAAATAAACTACTAAATTGCAAAACAAAACTAAATTTTAATTTAAAAACATTTTTCGAATGTTTATGCATTTTGCCAACTACTTCTTATAGAAATAACGCAGCTAAAACTACAAATTATACGTTCCAAATTTTCAATGCACTTGATTCCATTAATGAAACACTAACTAATAACTAATAAATAAATTAATAAAGTAACAAATAAATAAACTAATAAACTAACAAATAAATTTAAAGTTAAATTTTTTATTTCGGATTTTCATACAGTAGGCTTAGATATTTATGTGTCTTTATCTATTAAAACACCTCAGCTATAACAACGAATTAGATATTCTTTTATTTTTAGTGCAATTTAGTTAATAATTAAATCACAAATAAATAAAGTAGTAAATTACTTGATAAATTTAAAATTTATTTTCAAACATATCTTTGTGATTTTTATGCACTATGCCTAACTACTTCTCATTAAAATACGCTGTAACCCAAATTTAATATTTCTTTAGTTTCAGCGCACTTGAATCCATTATTTCTCAAAATGAAACAAAGCTTCGAGTGAAACAAGTTTTTAAAAAAGGGAAAAAAATAGTAAAAACAACGTTTTGTCATAAATCATAAAATCACAAACTAATAATTAATAAACAAATTAGTAAACTTATAAATACTCTAAATTTTATTTTCAAAAACATCGTTGCTATTTTTAAGCACTATGCCTAACTACCTTTCATTAAAATAACGCTTTAACCCGAATTAGATATTCCTTTATTTTCAGCGCACTTGAATCCATTATTTCTCGAAGTGGAACAAAACTTAGAGTGAAACAAGTTTTTAAAAAAGGAAAAAAAAATAGTAAAAACAACGCTTTGTCATAAATCATAAAATCACAAACTAATAATTAATAAACAAATTAGTAAACTTATAAATACACCTAAATTTTATTTTCAAAAATATCGTTGCTATTTTTAAGCACTATGCTTAACTACCTTTCATTAAAATAACGCTTTAACCCGAATTAGATATTCCTTTGTTTTCAGCGCACTTGAATCCATATATCTCGAAGTGGAACAAAACTTAGAGTGAAACAAGTTTTTAAAAAGCAAATAAAATAAATAAATAAATAAATAAAATAAAATTAAATTAAAAAATAATAATAAATAAATAAATAAATAAATAAAATAAAAGCAACATTTTGTCGTAAATAATTAAATCACAAACTAGTAATTAATAAATAAACCTGTAAATTAACAAATAAATCTGAATTTTATTTTCGAAAACATATTTGATTTTTATACACCTATGACTAACTACCTCTCACTAAAATAACGCTGTAACCCGAATTAGATATTCCTTTATTTTCAGCGCACTTGAATCCATTATTTCTCGAAATGGAACAAAGCTCCGAGTGAAACAAGTTTTTAAAAATAAAAACAATAAAAAAAAATAGCAAAAACAACGTTTTGTCGTAAATTATTCATTTCCTTCTGCAGATAACGTAACATTTATAAGCAGTTAGCGAATAACAACAAAAACCGAATCTTCCCCACCGTATTCACTGGAGTGTTACTTTGTAAGATAGTCTGCAGTTACGGTTGCGAAAATTCAGAACGTAAGGTCAGATTTTTAAACCAAAGTAATGCAGTGCTCTCTCACGCGAAACAAGTAACTGCGTTTCAAAATATTTCATCCAGATTAATACTTGGTGGGAATTCTGGAGAAATCTGCTTAAAAAGGAGACTCACATCCGGAACGGCGGCAATTCTATAATTTTGTATCCTTGAAGTTCGAAAATGATGGGATGACGTGCAAAAGTTAATGTTAAAAGTCAAGAAAAGTATCTTTTTTCATTTGTTTTGAATATATTGCCCGTCTACATTCAGATTATGAAGAAAGAAACGCTTCTGTACGGAATTACAGGAAGCAATGAAGTTAATGAGCAGAAATAATCATCTTTTGGTGCCTGCTAATTAACTCTTTTGTATTTTACAGGCTTGTCCTCAATTATTTTTGCAATTTCAACTCTTCGACAGAAAAACATTAAAAGTTTTATATTCGGGTTTATTCCTTTAATTTCGTTAGAAGAGAATCATTGTGGTTTTGGACATATAGTATTTTTTATGCTATAAGTTTGGTCGCATCTTGATTGTATTTACCGTTTGTTTTGTAGCTTATCGCAAACCCGATTAAAAAATAGCAACCCATTAGCAAACCGGAAAATAAGGGGAAAAAAGCAAATTGTAGTTTTTAAAATATTAAATTTTGATACTGCAACATAGCAACCCATTAGCGAACCGGAAAATAAGGGGAGAAAAGCAAGCTGTATTTTTTAAAATATTCAATTTTGATACTAAAAATAGCAACCCATTAACGAATCGGAAAATAAAGGGAAAAAAGCAAACTGTAATATTCAATTTTGATTCTACAATTACAGTTTGCTTTAAAATATTCAATTTTAAAATATTCAATTTTGATACTACAACATAGCAATCCATTAGCAAACCGGGAAATCAGGGGAAAAAAGCAAACTAATTTTTAAAATATTCTATTTTAATACTACTACAAAATGTCAAACATTCTTCTTGTTAACCGGTAAAATACTATGCATATCTTCTTTCTCTGCCCTCTTCCATTTCACCCTTTGATTTGGTTTTGTCAAACAAAATGTCAAACATTCTTCTTGTTAAAGGTGCAATACTACGCATATCTTCTTTATCTGCCCTCTTCCATTTCACCCTTTGATTTGGTTTTTGAAATTAATCCGAGGGAGAGGTTAAAGCTCTTACTTTTAGAGATAGTGATTTTAGAAAGGTGGATAATAAGTGTATTCGGGTAATTATAGGGGTACAGAGTAATTTTTTCAAAATATAAGTCCCGAAAAGACAGCTTTAGGTTAACTTTGGTCAATTAAGGGGGGAGGGGGTGCTGAACTCCAGGCAGATTCTTCCCTCTCGTGCCTCCCCCCCCTACAACTCGCAGATAATTCCCTCTGGATCTGCTATTGAATAATTCACTATTAGGGCTTTCTCAGCTTTCGTGTGTTTTACTCCTCTAAAATAAAGTTTACTCCTCAAAAAAAAAAAAAAAAAAAATCAAAAAGTATTTTTGCGGCTTGAAAAAAACCCTGGCTGCATCTCTAGACCTACGTATTGTAAAACGTATCATTTCCAAAGGTTTTTAATATATTTTTCAGCCCGCTATTCCGAATTTTTACACAACTCTACGCTCCCTTTTTTTAAATGGGGGAAATTAATCCAGAAGAAAAAAAATATGGCATGTATGTCATTGTTCAAGGATAAGTGCAATGATGTATTTTACGATTCCGTTTCGAATTTCGCGGTTTAGCTTTGTAAAATGCTTGCGTCATAAATACCAGTGATTAAGTTCAAATGTTGTAATAAACCCGCAATTTCTAAAATTAGACGAAAAGCGTTAAACGACAGTTCAGTAAGCTGGCATACTCAGCCAACTGTGGAGGCTTATTGTCTTGTTTTAAGGTCTATTTATTTCTGATGATATAAGTAATGTTGTTTTGCAAGCTTTGTAGTGAACACGACAAATGCGTTGTGGTTTTGAACTTTTTAAACAGACAAAATGTTTCCACATTAACATGTAGTATAAAAAGCAATACTTAGCAATGGGAAATAATTCCTTGTTACATCAATTGTGTAATTCAAATTATTTTCTTATTTTTTTCCCCCCGTGGGAGGTTAAAGCGCAGTATCTACAGAAATGAGTTTCTGAGATATTTGGAGAAATGTGTCTTGGATTCCATACCAATGATAGGGAGATATCGGAATTTTGCGTTTTTTTTTTTTTTTTTTTGAGTTTTCTTTTCATTGGAAACCAAATAAACATGTTTATACAATAAAACTACAAAACAAAATATTAAAAAAAAAAACGAAAAAAAGAAAAAATGAAAAATATTGAAATACCTTTCAAAAAAAGTATATTGCTTTAAACTACGCTCTTTTGCGGAATTCTCCTTATTTAGCTTGATATTTTTTGATTTTACCCACGAAGCTACCCATAAAAAATATTTAAAAAACTTATGAATGACTTAACTGTTTCTCAATTTGAATGATAACCTTTATTTTCTGCATTTCTTCATAACTATTGAATGTTATGCAATTACATTCTATGTAAGTAATTTTAAGATTCGTATTCAGGTAGCCTTATTATGTTCCCATCAGTATCTCTACTAATATAGGTTGTATAAAGTGGCACCACACGGGAGAGGTACTCGATAATAAACTAAGAAACTGACCTAATATTTTGGTATTTTTGACATTTTTCTTCTTCTTCAACGCCTTCTTTTTTCGAGATACTACAAAAGGAGATTAATTTGCATTTTATCATTAACTAGCTGCGTTGCCCGGCTTTGCTCGGTCCACCTTGTAAACACAAATTGTGTCAAGTGCCGTATATTCAACAATCAGACTTGAATAATTTAAAAAAAAAATCATGCAAAATTTCTCTCCCAAACAAACACGACAGGTATTAAAATACTTTTAAGAAATTAAATCGAGAAAGATTTAAAAGCGTAAAGAATTTAAAAAGCGTAACCATGGAGACACGAAATAAAATAAGTTTAAGGAATTAAAATGCGAAAGAAAATGGTTAAAACAATTTGAATGGACATGAGATTTTTTGAACTTGACTTAAAAAGGCCTGTAACTTTTTTTCCTTTCGAGATAGAAGAATAGTTTTTCGACCATAGATCGAGATAGATCTGGAGAAAAAAATGTCGCTTTTTCTAATGGTGTCAAAAAGAAAACTGGGACAATTCCTTCACTTTTATTGACAGATTTAATGAAGAAAGTAGTACATAAATTTCAGCTAAGCCTAAAAAAATACGAGCTAAAAACGCAAATAACTCCCGCCGTAATTAAGTTTGAGCCTTGAAACGAATTGCATAGAACGCGGAAAATTCTATTATTTCCAACGTTATGTAATATAAATATGTGTGCAAGTAATTTTTCACCCCCATATTTGGGAATTTATATGAAAATTGGGCCTAAATTGGAATAAAAAAAGAACTACTCGTCAAATTTTTTTTCGAACCGGTTTGTAAACCTTTCCGGGACTGAAAGAAAAATACTGTGAAAATTTCAGCGAAATCGGCCGAGTAGTTCTCGAGTTTTGCGCGTTCAAACAAACAGACGCTTTTTGGAGACTTTATTTTATACTATGTAGAGATAAATATCGAGGGATTGAAGTTACGTTACGCACGTATGTTACTACATTATAATTTTTCGGGTGCATTGGAAAAAAAATCTGTTTATTGTGTGAAGATGGTTTATTCAATTTTATTTTAACCATTATGCGTTTCTAATCCTGGCAAAGAGTGACGAATGCATTTTGAAGTTTTTTCCTACTGAGCACTTCACCTCATGTAGAAATATCCGTGTGAAACACTCTAATGTTTCTATTTCCACATAATTTTATTTTAACCATTATGCGTTTCTCATCCTGTCAAGGAGTCACGAATGCATTTTGAAGTTTTTTCCTACTAAGCACTTCACCTCATGTAGAAATATCCGTGTGAAACACGCTAATGTTTCTTTTACCACATAATTTTATTTTAACCATTATGTGTTTCTCATCCTGTCAAGCAGTCACGAATGCATTTTGAAGTTTTTTTCCTACTAAGCACTTCACCTCATGTAGAAATATCCGTGTGAAACACTCTAATGTTTCTATTACCACATAATTTTATTTTAACCATTATGCGTTTCTCATCCTGTCAAGGAGTCACGAATGCATTTTGAAGTTTTTTCCTACTAAGCACTTCACCTCATGTAGAAATATCCGTGTGAAACACGCTAATGTTTCTTTTACCACATAATTTTATTTTAACCATTATGTGTTTCTCATCCTGTCAAGCAGTCACGAATGCATTTTGAAGTTTTTTCCTACTAAGCACTTCACCTCATGTAGAAATATCCGTGTGAAACACGCTAATGTTTCTTTTACCACATAATTTTATTTTACCCATTATGTGTTTCTCATCCTGTCAAGCAGTCACGAATGCATTTTGAAGTTTTTTCCTACAAAGCACTTTACCTCATGTAGAAATATCCGTTTGAAACACTCTAATGTTTCTATTACCACATAATTTTATTTTAACCATTATGCGTTTCTCATCCTGTCAAGCAGTCACGAATGCATTTTGAAGTTTTTTCCTACTAAGCACTTCACCTCATGTAGAAATATCCGTGTGAAACACTCTAATGTTTCTATTTCCACATAATTTTATTTTAACCATTATGCGTTTCTCATCCTGTCAAGGAGTCACGAATGCATTTTGAAGTTTTTTCCTACTAAGCACTTCACCTCATGTAGAAATATCCGTGTGAAACACGCTAATGTTTCTTTTACCACATAATTTTATTTTAACCATTATGTGTTTCTCATCCTGTCAAGCAGTCACGAATGCATTTTGAAGTTTTTTTCCTACTAAGCACTTCACCTCATGTAGAAATATCCGTGTGAAACACGCTAATGTTTCTTTTACCACATAATTTTATTTTAACCATTATGTGTTTCTCATCCTGTCAAGCAGTCACGAATGCATTTTGAAGTTTTTTCCTACTAAGCACTTCACCTCATGTAGAAATATCCGTGTGAAACACGCTAATGTTTCTTTTACCACATAATTTTATTTTAACCATTATGTGTTTCTCATCCTGTCAAGCAGTCACGAATGCATTTTGAAGTTTTTTCCTACTGAGCACTTCACCTCATGTAGAAATATCCGTGTGAAACACGCTAATGTTTCTTTTACCACATAATTTTATTTTAACCATTATGTGTTTCTCATCCTGTCAAGCAGTCACGAATGCATTTTGAAGTTTTTTCCTACTAAGCACTTCACCTCATGTAGAAATATCCGTGTGAAACACGCTAATGTTTCTTTTACCACATAATTTTATTTTACCCATTATGTGTTTCTCATCCTGTCAAGCAGTCACGAATGCATTTTGAAGTTTTTTCCTACAAAGCACTTTACCTCATGTAGAAATATCCGTTTGAAACACTCTAATGTTTCTATTACCACATAATTTTATTTTAACCATTATGCGTTTCTCATCCTGTCAAGCAGTCACGAATGCATTTTGAAGTTTTTTCCTACTAAGCACTTCACCTCATGTAGAAATATCCGTGTGAAACACTCTAATGTTTCTATTTCCACATAATTTTATTTTAACCATTATGCGTTTCTCATCCTGTCAAGGAGTCACGAATGCATTTTGAAGTTTTTTCCTACTAAGCACTTCACCTCATGTAGAAATATCCGTGTGAAACACGCTAATGTTTCTTTTACCACATAATTTTATTTTAACCATTATGTGTTTCTCATCCTGTCAAGCAGTCACGAATGCATTTTGAAGTTTTTTTCCTACTAAGCACTTCACCTCATGTAGAAATATCCGTGTGAAACACGCTAATGTTTCTTTTACCACATAATTTTATTTTACCCATTATGTGTTTCTCATCCTGTCAAGCAGTCACGAATGCATTTTGAAGTTTTTTCCTACAAAGCACTTTACCTCATGTAGAAATATCCGTTTGAAACACTCTAATGTTTCTATTACCACATAATTTTATTTTAACCATTATGCGTTTCTCATCCTGTCAAGGAGTCACGAATGCATTTTGAAGTTTTTTCCTACAAAGCACTTCACCTCATGTAGAAATATCCGTGTGAAACACGCTAATGTTTCTTTTACCACATAATTTTATTTTAACCATTATGTGTTTCTCATCCTGTCAAGCAGTCACGAATGCATTTTGAAGTTTTTTCCTACTGAGCACTTCACCTCATGTAGAAATATCCGTGTGAAACACGCTAATGTTTCTTTTACCACATAAGTTTCGCCGCAACGTTTTTTATTCCTGTTTCTGATGTAGGCAAGAAAATATGCTAACTAAACTGAAGTTTCCAAACTAAGAAACAATGATATGTAGTGAAAAAAAGTGAGCATTTTTTTTTTCAAAATAGAATGTTTTTAAAGAAAAATGTTTATGATTTTTGATTTGTCTGCTGGTCACGTTGAAAATCAATTTCATCTATTCGGTAAGTTACCGCCTCATAGCCAGGGATAAGGCAGAAGTACATGAAATACACCGCCAGCTCAGTCAATTCCAGCCGAGGACTGCAGTTTCGTGCTTATTAGCACTCATCAGCCCAGCATAGGAGTGACTAAACTGAAGTTTCCAAACTTCGCTTCCTTAAGAGGTTTTCCACCTCCAGCTCAGTCACTTCTATGCCGGGCTGATGAGTGCTAATAAGCACGAAACTGTAGTCCTCGGCTGGAATTGACTGAGCTGGCGGTGTATTTCATGCAATTTCACCTAATTAAATTGACTCACTGACATTGAAAAGGGTGTTAAGTCCCCCCCCCCCCCCGAAAAAAAAAGATTTGTTTTTGTTTATAAAAATTAATATGATAAATTCACTAAAACAATTTACTAATGGATATAAATTACGTGTTTTCAATGTTTCAAAATAAATGATTACTTAACACGAAAACTGTGTTCTGGTAAAAATTATACACCTCCAAAACTTTTTTTCGAGTCTCTTTTAAAATTTGATTTTTAGACTTACATCGCTTTCAATATTTCAGTTGGTTAGATAGACTCATGTAATGTGCATGTTCTTTGATGTCTTATTGTATAACATTATCTGAAATTATTTTAATGCTGCACCAAAATTTTATTTAGGGTTCTTATTAAAAATGTTTTTCTTCTTTTAAGGTCAAAATGGCACAAGTAGTAAACATTATGTCACAGTGGTACACTAGTATAATGGCCAATGCTGGTAAGTGTCCAAATGCTGTTTTCTTTTTTTCTTTTTTTTTTTTTTCTTTTTTGTGAATACTTAAGGTAGGCGACCACCCGAATTTTCTTTAAAAAAAAATTGATTTTGAGATTTTGAGAAATTTAGAGAACTTCGGTGTTTTTTCTAAATCCACAACTGTTTTTTAAATCGACGAGTTATTGAGAAAACTAGAAGAAATTTACTAAACTCAAATGCAGTGCTTATAACTGAAATTTACTTTTTCTTTATTGATTTTCTCATAACCACGTTTTCCAAGTTTTTATTTACGCCAACAGCTTTAGCGAAAAAAGTATAAAATTTAAAGATTTGAAACTTTTCAAACATGGTAATTGAACAAATTACTGTGATGTAAACCTCAAAAAGTTAATGTACATGCAATATGTGGTTTTGAAATAATGAGCAATTAAACTTAAGGGGGCAGAAAGTACCTGTTTCGGGAGCAATGTTCAAACATTTACCCATAAAACCTGCTTTTAGTTAAGTATTTTCAAATGGAAGGGTCATATCACTCTGTAGTATCTCACGAAGAGATAGACACAAAAAGTTTATAAAATTATGAAAAAAGTAAGGCTCTGGAAGTGTTAAGGAAATGGTTTTTTTTTTGCTAAAAATATGGCATTTAAAAAATAAAATAAAAAAAAACCTATCGCTTTTTTTTTTCAACAAATAAAGAGTCAAAATGTGTTATTTATGTCATGCTCAATAATCGTATAAAGTTTCAGAAAAGTGCAATGAATAAAAAAGAAAAAAATATTTAGGGTGTTCGCCTACCTTAAATAGTAATTAATTGGAATCTTATTTGATGCGCATTTACGTGTTACAAAGTCTTGATCATAAGTCAATTTTTTTAATAATAATAAAAAAAAAATAAGAATTTCCAATGTTTAACGATAACAATTAATGAAACATGCAGTTTACACAAACTTTTATTCCCTTCCTTAAGGTAATGTTTAATGAAAGATATATTTTTGTGTTAAATTTGTATATAATATTTAAAAATCGCATCTAATTGTCTTTTAAAAGCAGGCATACGTTATTTTTCAAAAAAATAATAAAAGGTACACAATTTGAAATAAAACAATGGGAAGCACGTGTGAATGATATTCAGCTCTTTCTTACGAGGGAGATGTTAAGAGTTCTCTTGCATAAGAAAATCACTAGATTCTGCTGTTTTTAAAAGAATGTTTAAGGTATTCAAAATGATTCTACAATTGGAAGATCGTCAAAGGGAGAGAATGGTATGTCTTAATTTTCAAGACCGGTATTGACTAGGGCAGCTGTATATTTGGGAGATTCACAAAATAAGATACTTTTTCAAAAAATAAAATCCTGTTGTCGGCAGAATAAAACATTCAAATTTCCTCTAAAATATTTTTTCATGAACCATTTGCCTTTGGCATGGACAGAAAAATCAATGACAAATTTGGACTCAAATGAGGTTACAAAAATAAAATAATTGAAAAATAATATGCCTTTCTGTGGCATTTAAACGAAGCAAAGTTATAAACAATTCAGTAAATTAAAAGGTTTTAATTTAAATTCATTCTTTTCAATTACTATCCATTCTAACGACATAGGATTGATGTACTCATCTGATATTTAACTTCTGTTCCCAAAATATCACAGATGCTTCTATTTGCACACTAATTTAAAGTAAATACCTTTGTCTAGGATTTTTTTAAAAATTTTGTTGCTTGAAAAAATGGAACAAGGATTACTACCCAGATGTTCAAGTATGTAGGAGAATGTGGGACAAAGTGAAATAGTTAAGATAACTTTCCTTTCTCAAAATGAACAAATATGAAATTTGTTTTAAAAATAGCTGTAAAAAAAACTTTTATTTAAGCATTATTTAAAAGAAATTTAGCGTTAAACTTTAACCTTAAAAATAAAAAAAGTGTAAAAATTTGCCCATTTTTTACGGGGCAAAGTCAAAAGTAAAATATTTATCTAAAATAATACTTTACTTTAGATCATTAAAATTCTTTTGATGAAATGACTGAGTAAATAATAGAAATGAGAAATGAAAAAGAACAAAGAAAGAATGAACAAATGAAAAATAATGAAACAATAAAAAATTAATTTATAAGTCAATATATGAGAAAAAATAAATAACTGAATAAAACAGTGAATGAAAAAGAAAATAAGTGAATGAATGAATAAATAAGTTGATAATTAAATAATGGAATGGTAAATGAATTAGTTAATAAATGAATACGCAAGTGTTTTATTAAATGATTAAATAAGTTAGCGTAATCAATTATTTCACTTTGCTTTATTCACTTTGCCCGCATGCATTTAACTAATTGTACAAAACATTCGGAATTCAAATAAGTTTATTATTAAACAAACAAACGCTGCTAACAGGTCTCAATTAGTATTTAAAAAGTTAACAACAAGAACTTTTATGATTTTATAGTAACCAAAGTAGTTTTTTACTTGCAGCAAAATATTACAATATGAGTATCAATTTTTGAAAACTCATCCAATCCTCGAATGACTTTTCATCCAGAAGCTCACAATTCTTTGCATTGAAAAAGGTGCACCGAAACACGTGTCTGCAGTAATTTGCCATTTTTGTGCATCAAAACGTTGGTTTCATTCAACAGAGTAAATATTTCACTATTTCACTTTTCCCAGCTATTTCACTTGATCGCGCTATTTCAGTACCCCTATTCTTCTACTTGCTTAAAAAAGGAAATGTGGAAGACAAACTTTAATTTTTTGCTAGATATTTCAATTTAGTTTTAAAAAAAAATTTATTCGATAAATATTCTCTTTAAATTTTTTTAAACAAAGCATGACACTTTTTTTTTTGTCGTAACATCATTCCAATGAAAATTTAGTCATTATACAAGAAGAGTTTCTGTGAGCATTATTTATTCTGCAGTTTTAAAGTATTTATAATGGGGTTGTTTCCTTCAGTCAAAAGTACTATTTTTAGTCACTGAAATTGATAGAATAAGCAAGAAAAAAAAAACCATGTACCCAGAAAATACTTTTATTTTCCCAACAGTTATTGTTTTAATTTATTTTTTAAAATGTCCGATTTTGAAAACAAGGCGTGGTCTTTATGACGTCATAAATGATGCAATTTGGCGCATCTTTCTTTCGAGTTTCCACGTTATCATAATCAACAAGCGAATTAAATAATGCGCTCTACACTTGCTATCAACCATATCGTTGCCAGTACATGTGAGTAAGGATGGAAATTAAGTATTATGGTTTGTGAATAGCAACACTGAATGGTATTTCATCAATTGTGATGTCATCGGCAGATGCGTTAACAATGAAAGCGCACCGATTAAAGTTTTTTTTTAAATACTTTAAACTTAGTCAAATTATTTTAAAAATGGTCAGATCCTGTGTTTTTAAGCATGCTCTTTCAGAGTGAAACCCCGTTTATCCGTTTCTCTTTTACACGTTTTTATCAATTATGTTTTTTTAAATTGGTCCCTACAGAGTCTGATACACATTATCTTATACCTATTATACGTTTTTTTCATTTGTACGCTTTTTCATACAGTCCCTTCAAAAACGTATAAACGGTGCTTCACTACTTTTAAAATTTTGGAAACGATCCCATTGAAAAATGAGTAATGTTTGGTTCAAATAAAGAATAATAACAAGCCAAACCTATCTGAAATCTTGAAAAAAATCTATTAAGCTATCCAAATTATCTTGAATGTTTAAAAAAAAACCGATAATTTTCTCCTATTTTGCGAATCACCCATTTAAAGAACTAAAATTGTATTTCTTTGTCTGCTGACGATGATGGTCACGGAACCACGACTTTCTCAATCCGCGTGGGGAGACGAAATCGGTTTCACTTTGTTGGACTAGTAAAATGACAAAGCGGTCGTATTGAATTCACCCAGCTTGGCAAAGGAGAATCATGGACCCGTAACAAGCATCAACACAAAGTAGCTATTTTTTCGTAAGACATATGGTAGACAAGGATAAGCCATTAAGTAAGCCACACACGAAGCCCGACTATGACTTGTGAGGACATTTGGCATGAACTTTGTTCAGTGCCACCGCCCCTCCCCCCGTTCATACTGAATAGTTGAAGAATGAAAATGCGTTAACACCTGCTTATTGCTGCAACCAGGTAAAATTTGATGCTGTTTTGGATAAATATGCCAAATAATATAGCATGTCATCAAATTTTGCTGGTTGCAACAAGATGTAACTATTAAAACGTGCACTACGAAACTTTAAAGTGTAATATTGCGTAAATTCAGTGTAAAGCGTGGAGTGGCTTGGGTATTTGTCAAAAAGATAACCCTTCAAACTATTTTTGTTTTTTGAATTTTCATCTTGCTATAGTCATCAAATTTTGCTGGTTGCAACAAGATGTAACTATCCAAAGCGTGCTCTACGAAACTTTAAAGTGTAATATTGCGTAAATTAAATGTTAAGCCTGGAGTGGCTTGGGTATTTGTGAAAAAGATTACCATTCAAAGGATCTTTGTTTTTTGAATTTTCATCTTGGTATAGTGCGATACGAAATGACTCCTATTGTTGAAAACTTTACCATCAGATTTGGTGTCCCTCAAACTTTGGTGAACTGTGCACGCAGGGACATGCACAGAATTTTTTGGGCCCGTCACAAATGACTTTTTCCGCCCCCCCCTCCATATTGTTTTCCCCTGCATTTCACCCCTAGTTTTGAAAATATTGGGGCCCGGGACAACAGGTGTCCCTTCTCCCCTTCCCCTTGTGCACGATCCTGTATGCACACTCCATGCGAGTATCTTGACCTGGTCACAAAAGATAATATAAAAAAAAAATTACCACGATAATCACTTGCTTCGTTAGATTGAGTTGAAAAATAAAAAAAAAACGATTCCGAGTGATCATCAGTATGATGGGGATAATCAATCGGAATCTTTTTTTTTCCACCTAATTTCCTGCAACATTAATGCACTTATACCATAGTTTTATCAGAATGTTACGTGAAATATGTACACAAAAATTTAATGAACAATGTTTGCATTTGCAATGGGGTTGTTTTCTTCAGTCAAAAGTAGTACTTTTGGTCACTGAAATTGATAGAATAAGCAAAAATAAATAACATGGACCCAGAAAATACTTTCATTTTCCCAACAGTTATTTTTTAATTAATTTTTGAAAATGTCCGATGTGTCTAACAAGGCGTGGTCTATATGACGTCATAAATGATGCACTTTGCCGCATCTTCCTATCGCGTTTCCACGTTATGATAATCAAAAAGCGGATTAAAATTGAACTCTACGCTTGCTATCAGCCATATCGTTGCCAATACACGTGAGTAAAGATGCGAATTAAATATTTTGTTCTGTGAATGGCAACACTGAATTATTTGTGATGTCATCGGCAGAAGTATAAACAATAAAAGCTCACCGAATTTAGTAATTTTTTAAAAATATTAAACTTAAACAAATTATTTTAAAATGGTCAGATCCTATGTTTTTAAGCACGCTCTTTCGGAAAAAAATAGTTTTAAAATTTTGGAAACGACCCCATTATATGTATTACAAGTGGTGCACTGCAAATTAAGTAATAATACTTACATTTGCAATTCTGTTAACTCGAGAAAGAATACTGGTTCAAATAAATAAATAAATAAATAAGACGAAATACGAAGCGTCCTTAACATCTTCTGATTGCTCAGCCGTCGACACTCCACATTAGTTACATGTGACATAGCTTTCTCAGGCATGTTCAGAATAATAATGTAATAGCTCTTTTTTCGTTTTAAAACAATAAATACTAATCGCTATCAAAGAAATGCATAAGAGGGAAAAAAAAACCAACATTCTAGGTCAAATACTTCCTCTACGTCACACTATCTCCGGAGTTCGTTCGCATCTAGCATCTTTACAGTTAGTAAAAAGGTAGCTTCCTCAAGGTCACGTAGTTTCAGCAGGAAAAACGTCTGATTGAACAAAGCGCTCGTTCAGTCTCCTGATAAAAATGACTACAACTTCTCCCAGCGTGGATACCGGAAGAAATTCCCGATCGCCGAAAAGCAGAGCGTTTTCGCATCCTTTAAGAGATTAGCGGGTTTCTTTTCGCCTCAAAAACTTTTTCTTGTTCTTGCTGATGAGCCCCGGTGTCACGAGTGAGTGATTCCTACTGCTCCATTTCGCGATGGAGCTGGAGATTAGGTTGCTAACGGAGTTGGGATTCACTTTTGGGTTTCTCCAGTTATGTAGGTGGTACCCGAAACCGTTTCGGAGATGTTCCATTTAATTTAATTTTGCAAATCATTTTAGTTTTATTCCCACCAAGTGAGGAGAAATATAGGAAAAATAAAAATTTATAATCATATAACATTTTTTTTCCACAATGCAGGTATATGAATATGAATTAGTTGGTTTGTTTTTGTCTCAAAAACTTTTTCATGCTATTTTTGAGCCCCGTTGTCACGAGTAAGTCATTCCTATTGCTCCATTTCATGATGGAGCTGGAGATTAGGTTGCTAACGGAGTTGGGATTCACTTTTGGGTTTCTTTAGTTATGTAGGTGGTACCCAAAACCGTTTCGGAGATGTTCCATTTAATATAATTTTGCAAATCATTTTAGTTTTATTTCTACCAAGTGAGGAGAAATATAGGGAAAATAAAAAATTATAAAATTTATAATCATATAACAGTTTTTTCCCACAATGCAGGTATATGAAATATGGATTAGCTGGTTTGTTTTTGACTCAAAAACTTTTTCTTGCTATTTTTGAGCTCCGGTGTGTCACAAGTAAGTGATTCCTACTGCTCCATTTCGCGATGGAGCTGGAGATTAGGTTGCTAACGGAGTTGGGATTCACTTTTGGGTTTCTCCAGTTATGTAGGTGGTACCCGAAACCGTTTCGGAAATATTCCATTTAATTTAATTTTTCAAATCATTTTAGTTTTATTTCCACCAAGTGAGGAGAAATATAGGAAAAAATAAAGATTTATAAAATTTATAACCATATAAAAATTTGTTTTCCACAATGCAGGTATATGAAATATGGATTAGCTGGTTTGATTTTGCCTCAAAAACTTTTTCTTGCTGTTTTTGAGCCCCAGTGTCACGAGTAAGTGATTCCTACTGCTCCATTTCGCGATGGAGCTGGAGATTGGGTTGCTAACGGAATTGGGATTTACCTTTGGGTTTCTCTAATTATAATGTTGGTATCTGAAACAGGTTCCAGTGCATTCGGTTCGATTCAATTTTTCAAATAAATTCAGTATTATTTCCACTAAGGAAAGAAAAACATAGGAAAAATTAAGATACACGCATTCATAAGTATCTTAAAAAAACTTGTTTTTTTCGCAATGCAGTCACATGAATTGTATATATTAGCGAGGTTTTTCCAGTCAAAAAAATATTTTCTTATTCTTCTGATGAATACATTTCTAATGACAGAATCAAATGTCCCCGTCAATTTACGCAAAACCTATTACTCCGACTTTCACAAAACTTGACATACATGTTACGTTGCCATTTAACAGTTTTATGCAAAAAATTCCATACTCTCCCGCTTATGACCCTCAAAGAATTCAATTAATTTTTCATATCAGTTTCACTTTTTTCCAGCACCCTATAATTTTTTATTATATTTACAATTTTTTTTTCAATATCTAGACACACAACTACAAGTAAATGCTGTAACAATAACCTGATTAACTACGACCGCTTAAGAATAAGCAAGAAAAAACGATTAACAATCAGAGCTAGATTACAATTAAAAATCAATGATAATCATTCAAAGCAACACATTAAAAATAAATAATTATAAACAACTGTAAAAGCGTAAAGCATGTAATTCAGGAAAACATTCTTTTAACGACATTTCTAAATTAATGTTTCTTTCTAAAAATAGTTCATTAGTTTATTTTCAAATAATTGTTTTGTAATTACTTTTTTTTTAAACTGTTTGGTAATTTATTCCACATTTTTTGGCCTTATTGAGTTTAATCCATTGAATAACACGTTCGTTTTCGCTCTCGGAAGAAGTAAGAGATCTATATTCTTGTTTAGAAGCTCCACCTATTTAGTATATTATCTAATTTTTATTGTATTTATCCTTTGAAATTAATTAACACACCTTCATTTCATTTTTTTAAATCAGCGGTAAATCAAATCTATTAAGCAAACCATTTTCTTTATTTTGTCTAATTTTATAAACTTCTAAATAAGATACCTATATCACTATGCCACACTATGACGTTATATAAATAATGCACTGCAAAAAGAGCCTTTATTTTCCATTTTCTTTCATGCGGTTAAATAAATTTGTTTCTTTTGACGTGTTCAATAAAATCAAGCGCATTCTAAAAGTTACAGGGAAAAGCTCTAACAGAAACTATCAATGTCAAATCATCTTAGAAACCTACATGTTGAAATGTCGTCTAAAAAGCAAAAAAAAAAAGAAAAGAATAACAATATTTCCACTTCAGAGATTCACCTGTTCAGGAAAAGAATGGACTTTGAGATCGTTAATATTTTTAAATATTGTATAGTATTGTTCCTGAAAAAAGGAACGAATTAAACTAATAAATGTAATAACTAAGAAAAGAAAATATTATGTAGATGTTCTTAGAAACTCTTCCACTTTTGAACCACTTCATATTTATAAACAAAAATATTTGTGGTTTTTTAAATGCGCCTAGGTGATTAAGAAAAAACAACTCACGCAGTTTTTCAATATTGAATATTTAAACAAACCGAGTCAAAAGGCCCTTCAAAACAATGCATCTTAGTTTATATATAAATGGAAAAGCTTTGCTGCATTCACTGCTAAAAAAAGGTCTCCACTGAGAAATTGTACAAAACAACTAGTTAGTTCTCATTAAAATGATTTTTTTAAGTTTTCACTTAAGCAATAACAAATTTAAGTAACTAATCTGAATATGATTTAACTAAAAATCAATACTGTACAGTAAATGAACTTCTCTTCAAAAACTGGATCTTAAAATATGCTTATGTATTCCTTTTTCTTTCTTTCTTTCTTTTTTTTTTTTTTTTTTGTCATTATTGAAATACATTTATTAACTTCTGTCAACAAGAGAGTTAAAAATATTTCGATTGTATGTATTTTGGAACAATTCTTATTGCAAAACATTAAAAAAAATAGTACTTTAATTATGGATAAAAAAAATAGAATGTGTCATAATTAGCGCCCGAATGAAATGCGAGCGCATATGCAAATTGCACACTTTACCCTCTTTTGGTGTTGGTGCATATAAATGGATGAAATTTTTAAAAAAAAAATGCATATTACTGGGGCACTTGCTTTAAGATTTTTTTTTTCCTTTTTTCCTTTCTTCTATATCCAATATATAGGAAAAAATATTGGATTCGTGCAAATTTTCGAATTTCGACGAATTTGAACGTTTTGAGGTATGCTGAGTCCATTTCAACCATTTTTTACTTTGAAGAGATTCTGTAGAAGTTGTAAAGCTGTTTTCATCTTTATAAATGAAATGAAAGAAAAACGATTATCTATAGCAAAAGAGAGAAAACCTACAAGAACATATTTAAATCTATTTTAATAAAAGTAAATAATAGACATGTCACCGTCTGTGCAAATAATTACTTTAATTAGGATGCATTTATTGCCTTAGTAACAAAAAGAAAATGTAAAGAATCTATCTTTCGTTCAGATGAGAGAACTTTCTTGGCGTGATTTAAAGAAAATAATAGCGTGTAGGTTATAGCTTTTGGGGAATGTTGTTTAGTTTATAGTACATACTAGGTAGCTTTACTCCCTGCTCGCTTCGCTTGCCAACTCCCGTTCCCCATCTGCGGCAGTTCAATGCCACGGATTGACTTTCCCTGGATGTCTTGTATCCAACGGTACCAGTATTGACCTGGTAGAGATTGCCATTCCGGAGGAGATAGGGTTACAGACGCACAGACAGACTCGCACAGAAATTAATAGTGTGTACACATATAATACGTACACACTATACACACATAAAATGTACACATATTTTCATATTTTTTAGTGCATATAGTCAGGGATCTAGTCATAACTTAATAGTTTTAACCCGTGACCTACTAGCTATAAAGAATCGTAAATCTTTATCTTTACTAATAATAAAGCTGAAAGTCTGTCTGGATGTCTGGATCTCTGTGATGCGCATAGCGCCTAGACCGTTCGGTCGATTTTCATGAAATTTGGCAGAGTTAGTTTGTAACATGGGGGTATGCACCTCGAAGCGATTTTTGTAAAATTCGACTTTGTTCTTTTTATTAAAATTTTAAGAAAACTTTACCGAGCAAATGATCACAACGTGGAAGAGTTTAATTACGAAATTATCATAACGTGGAACATTAACATTGTCGAGCAAATGAACATAGCAAATTGTCGAGAAATTTGTCATCCATTATTTGTAAATATACAGGCGAACCGAATGACCTTTTAATTTTCAACTACGGACAAAGCCGTACGGGTACCACTAGTTCAAAATAAAACGAGAGCAGGAGAAAAAAATAGAGAAGCCCACAAACAAGACACTGACAATTTTAAAAAGAGGTGACTACCGAAACAAAAACTAAACTACTTCTGTCCACCGAATAGAATAGAAAGGAAAATATTTATTTATTGAAAAATGGTGGGGTTGGAGTTGTGTGTGTTCCATATCGGGCGAAAACTCGCTGTCAAAATGCTGGAAAGTGGGCCAACAATTTGTAGTAGATGAAAAAAGATGAGTTAAGGTAGGGGGGAAGAAAATGCTTGACCCGGCTTATTCAAAGAAGGAGGGGGGAGGACAGAGATGGAATGGCCCGCTAACCATGACCCTCAATCAGCTGTGTCCTTTTGGCCTGACAGACATTTATGCACCTGAGCGTATCTGACTCAAGTTAACGAGTTTTCTTCCGAGACGCAACATTTGGCGCATTAGCAGCACCTTTTTGTTCTTCCTTGGCCTCGATTCATCCAGCATTGCGAGGGAATATTAGGACAACGTTGGAGGAAGTGAAACAAACGAAAGGATGTTTAAAGTAGGGGGCGGAGAATCCCCCCCCCTTCATAAACCATTTGAACGGGGGCGGTGTTGCATTTATTTTAAATATCAAGAATCATACCCCACACCTCCAAAAATAAAAAAATAAAAAGAATCGCTTTCTCAAAAAAAAAAAAAAAAAAAATTCTAAAAAAAAAACTTGCATTTATTGGAGTGAAATATCATATGGGAGGACTTTGAAATTCCGATCCGTCGGCTTTTTTGCATGACGGAAGTGACGTAATTGTCTTTTAATTGTTGCCAAAAACAATGAAAAATAATAGTATGTAATTATAAAGTTGTTTTGTCAATAAATTTAGCGAATTAATTTTAAGGCTAAAATTAAGCAAGCATATAAATTAACTCAAGTCATCAATTTAAAGCGCAATCCACATTGCTTAAATTCAGCCTTGAAATTAGTTTGTTAACTCTCCTAAACAAAATTAACTGTATAATCACTAATACTCTTTATTGCTTTTGGAAATAACTAAAAAGCGGCTTTTGAGTATTGGTTAGTTTTCTCGTTACTTATAATCTATTTTCTTTATTAAAATATACAATTTTGTTGTGAATATGCCAAAGTCAGGCGAAGAAAGAACAAGAGCGTGGCGTTAGAGAAAACGCGCGGGTGAAGTGACAGTGCGGAATGAAAAAGTAAAAAGAAAAGAAAAACAAAATGTTTCACTTCTTTCGTGTGACTTTATGACACACATTTTTTGTTGTTATTTTCTACTGTAGTATCATTACTATTATTATTAATAAATTTAAAGACAATTAGTTTTTAGATATTCAACATTTCATCATCATTTTTTTTTCCATTTTCATTTCTCAAAATCGTTAATATCAGATTTAAATTTTCAATTAGGCGAAAAAACAACCCATTTTTCTTCAGATTTTTCTCGCTCTAGAAAAGGGAGTGAGAGGAAGGGGGAAAACTTTTGCACGCGTGAAAAGCATACAGTATCTGAAAGATATTGCTGTGGGCATACAAAATGAAGTAGAGTAGTCTTACCAGTAAGTGAACACTTACATTCTAGTGTTTACAGCATTCAAAATATTTTTAATAATAGGTTTAACTGTTATGAAAAACTGGAAAAACTATTATCGTTCTGGTTTGGATTTTTGAGGGAAATAAGGGGCAGAAATTTAATAAATGAGCACAAGGAGACAAATAAAAATATTTTGTTTCTTTAGTGGACCAGCACATAAGAGAGTTACGTTTGCCTATTCAATCAAGAAAAAAACTTTTGAAAACTTATTTTTTGAACAGGTAACGAACTGTTCATTCACTAATGGGGTTGTTTCCTTCAGTCAAAAGTACTACTTTTAGTCACTGAAATTGATAGAATGAGTTTAAAAAAAAAACCATGGACCCAAAAAATACTTTCATTTTCCCATCAGTTATTTTTTAATAATTTTTTTTTAAATGTCCGATTTTGAAAACAAGGCGTGGTCTTAATGACGTCACAAATGATGCTCTTTGGCGCATCTTTCTATCGCATTTCCACGTTATGATAATCAAGAAGCGAATTAAATATTGCGCTCTACGCTGGCTATCAACCATATCGTTGCCAATACACGCGAGTAAAGATGCGAATTAAATATTTTTCTCCGTGTATGGCAACACTGAACGGCATTTCATCATTTGTGACGTCACACGACAGAAACGTAAACAATGAAAGCACACCGATTTAAGTAATTTTTTAAAAATATTAAACTTGAACAAATAATTTAAAAAATGGTCCAATCCTATATTTTTAAGCATGCTCTTTCAGAAAAAAATACTTTTAAAATTTTGGAAACGACCCCATTGAATTGTTCAACATACCTTATTTTTGTTCTAAAGATGCGGGGAAAATAGCTCAAATTTAAATTATGGAATGGAAAGAAACAACGTAGACATCAGAAGAAATACGTTTAAGTCACAAAAAAAGGGGGAAGGTCAAAAAAAAAAAAAAGGAATTATTACATCACTTACTTTCAGTTCAACAAGCGTATTACGAAGTCTCGTGCTAAAAACAAAATGGCCTAAATTTTACAAAAACTCGTTTACAGAGGAACATTAAAAAAAAACTCTTGTTGAAAATCGTCCTTGTCGAGATAGTAATCCGACGTTATGTAATAAGGTCAGTGCCATTCATTAAACTCGTTTTTTCAACTCACATTAATTTCTTTTCAAAATTTAGTTGTTTTATTTAATGTTTTTATTCTTCCTTTTCTTTTCTTTTAAATTCATTGCAACACATAGTTTTTTTTTTTTTGAAGAAAAATGATAAAAGAAATAATTTTCACAATTGCACCAGCATATCTTCAATGAACGTATTCACATATAACTGGTTTTTAAATGCATCACGAATAATTAAATTGCCAAATTATGAAAACGTTGAACATAGTCCTGAAGTAACTAAACCATCCCTTTAAAGTTAAAAGCGATGTTTTTTTTAGCAAAAATTAATAATGAAACATTTTTTTCCCTTCACGAGTGTTATTTACAATACGAATGAGCATTTTATTTCTTCCATTTTCAGTAAAATGGTTAGTTACTATAGGGTCATGGGACAAAATGTTGAGACATATACTAAAGAACTGATGTTATACAAACTGCCAACAATAAAACACCAAACTGAAAGACTACTCTATTTCTCATATGTTTCTCTTTGCTAATTATTATTATTATTTTAATAATAATAATAGTAATGATAAAAAAATAATGAAAATAATTTATAATAATAAAATAACAATTGTAATTATCATCATCAGCATCATTATTATTATTATTATTATTATTATTATTATTATTTTAATAATGATAATAGTAATAATAAAATAATTTAATAATAATAAAATAACAACTGTAATTATCATCCCCATTATTCTTATTCTTATTATCATTATTCGTGAAATACACCGCCAGCTCAGTCATTTCCAGCCGAGGACTGCAATTTCGTGCTTATTAGCACTCATCAGCCCGGCATAGGAAAGTGACTGGGCTGGAGATGGAAAACCTCACTGCTTCGGTCACTCGTCTGGGCTGCTAATTCTATATTGGCTACCAGTTTGTTTCGCACTCTTGGCTTCCTTAGAGGCAGGGGCGGCATTTCAGCATTTCATTTGGGGGGTCGAGTTTCTTAAATACGAATTACCTCAGTATGGAACAAAACACACATTGACTAACAGCAAGTAATCACGATATGGGGGGGGGGGAGACTGCATAGTTAAAGAGCCCCAGAAAAGATATTTGTTGATGCAAGATATGTTTTTCAAAAATAGTATGTATTTTTAAAGAGTATCTATGAAAGCATACTATGATGCATTGAGCAGCTGAAATGTGTTTCTAGCAGAAGAAAGTGATGAACACTCATCAAATAGACACACTTAAAGTATGAGCGTAACAATGAGCATAAAATACCACGGCATTTTCTTCTGAAAATCATGCAGCCACACGACTACACGAGCCTCTCATAACCATCGTTACGCAGAGCACACAAGAACGAGACATTCAGCCTATATGAGGAAATTACGTCTTTCGTTAAAATTAACCATGATTCTTCATCAGTTTTTTCTGTTCTGAAAAGGCCGGTACAGGCTTGATGAAATTCGAAAAATTTAAAAAACGGAAAATACTTGCTCTTGTCTGGAAATGTGTCAAGTTTCGTCAACCATTACGAAGAACCAGCAAGATTGTTTTTCTTCAACTTTGATTGGCGATTTTCGTAAATTGATTTGCTCACTTTTTATCATTCCTCTCAAAAAATTTGGGGGTGCGACCGCCCCCTCTTGACCCCCCTATTTGCCGCCCCTGCTTAGAGGTTTTCCATCTCCAGCCCAGTCACTTTCCTATGCCGGGCTGATGAGTGCTAATAAGCACGAAACTGCAGTCCTCGGCTGGAAATGACTGAGCTGGCGGTGTATTTCACGTATTTCAGCTATAGCCCTAGCTAATTGGGCGGTAATTTACTGAATATATTATCATTATTATTACTTAATAATAAGGTTACTAATATGATTATCTAATAATAATAGTATTATTATTAAATAATAATAATACTGTTATTATTTAATTATAATTAACATTAAATAATAATATTATTACTATAAATATTATTATTATTTAATTATTATAATATTGTTATTAATTATAATAATAACGTTATTATTAAACATTATAACATTATTATATAATATTATTACTATTATTATCATTATTATCAGTAATCTCTATGAAACTTATTTCCTTTCAGATCCTCGTGCAAAGGATTGGCCCCTAGCGGGAAGTCCGTTCCCAATGCTCACAATCTTAGCGTCCTATTTATATTTTGTGAAAGTGTTCGGTCCAGCCTACATGAAGGACAGGAAGCCTTTCCAAATCAACGGCATTATAGTAGCTTATAACTTATTGATGGTTGTCCTTAGCGCATTTTTCTTTTTCTACGTGAGTACTGCAGTTTTATTAATAAAAATATTATCTCAGAAAAAAATGTGGAGTTGTCAAAAGACTAAGGCAACTTGAATGTATGCATAGATTATTCTGCCATTTTATTAGAGTATTTTTCAAAAAAAAAAAAAAAAATGTAATCAATTTGAAGATTAACTTCAGAATATAAAAAAAGTTTTCTGTCAGGTGTCATTCAATTATGTAACTAATTGAAGTGCTATCTTCAATTGTGGTTGTTCTTGTTGTTTCTTATAACATTCAGGAAACCGAGCCCGAGTAGACAAAACCCGATAGACAAATTGAGACCCCTTTAAAACGCAAGCATCACAAGGATAGCTGACTTAAAACAGACAACACACGCTAGATGGACTATTGATTGGTCAACATCCATGATTCAAACAAAAGGCTCAATATCCTCTGGTCCATAACCCCCCTTCCCCGTGAGGCATTGATTATTTATGGAAATTAAGAGGACTCTGTGACTACGACTGATTTTACGTGCCCCATTAGCCATTAGCGTATACAGAGGGCCTTTGATTAGCCAGTATCGAAGCAATAGATTCTTCGGCCACGAATCCGGTGCTTAATACATTGGGCTACCTCTACCCATATCTGCCGCAGTAATAGCTCTAGATTTGGTGGTTCGCAGAAAATAATAACAATGCTAACAGTTATTATTATAGTAGCAAATAACTGAAAGAAACAGGAAAATTCGACCCAAAATCTCTTATTATATTTCGAGATGTCATGTAGGAGCAGCTTACATAAAGCTAAATAATTATTATCTTGCACAAAGTTTATCATATTATATACTACTAGTGGTACCCGCACGGCTTTGCCCGTAATAGAAAAATTAAAAGGTATTTTGGTTCGCCTGTATATTTACAAATAATGTATGGTGAATTTTCTCGCCAATTGGCTTGTGCCCATGTTACGGTTCCACTTTATGATAATTTCGTATCTCGCCTATTGGCTTGTGCCCATGTTACGGTTCCACGTTATGATAATTTCGTAATTTACTCGTCCATCTTATGATAATTTTGTTCTTAAAATTGAAATAGAAAAAGAACAAAATCGAATTTAAAAAAAAAAATCGCTTCGAGGTTCACACCCCCATGCTACAAACTAATTTTGTGTCAAATTTCATGAAAATTGGCCGAACGGTCTAGGCGCTATCACGTCACAGAGATCCAGACATCCTACAGACATCCTACAGACATCCAGACATCCTCCGGACATCCAAACAGAGAGACTTTCGGCTTTATTATTAGTAAAGAAGGCTGCAAAGTTAAGGTTAAGAAACCCGTTCCTTAGAATTAAGTCTTTTTATGGCCAGTATTGCGAAAAAATAAAAAGGAAAGAAGTTATTTTGAAGAAATGTAATGGTTAAAACTTAAAACAGCCTTTTTCTCTTTCCTTTCCTCAAAGAGTTGATAAGATTATATTGTACAGTCCACAAGAATCAAAAAACGAATGATACTATCATATAATTCATGGAATTCCTTCTCGAGTGAAGAACCTGAAAATTATGACGCGAAATCGAACAATTACGTCAGTAAAGAAGCAATTGCCCATTGACGAACTCTGTGTCCGAGACGAAGCAGAAAATCCTGTTTCTTAAAATTGGAACCACGTCTTAAACTAAATGGCAAAGGAAAGTGTTTCGGTTCCAATTCCCTGAGGAAAAAAGAGGCCACTTTCAGTGATAACGGATATAAAAATTAGGCCTAAGAAAAAGAAAAGAAATATCTAAGATTGCACTTCAATAAGTCAACAGTTCATTGTTCCCATTAGTGCAGCAATTATAAGTTCGTTTCCCGAGAATATTATTTCTTTTCTTTTCTTTTCAAATAAATACTTTTATTACATACCTTTTTCTATAGTTTGATTCAGTAATTATATGGAATGTATTGGTCAATGAACTTCTATGTGAGGTCACCATTTTATTGAGCAATCTTTGTGAAAAAGTGCTGAATTCAGGCAATTTCTGATAAGCAGTGATAATTTCGGTATAACTAAGAAAAATAATTTCGATTGATGAAAGTTCTGGCTTGTGGAAATGGATTCATAGATGTGACTTTTTTGTATATTAAAGAAAAAAAAAGTTCCGTTTAAAAGTAATATTTTGAGAGAAAACTACAATTATACAATTTTCTTAATTGTTAAAGAAATCAATTTTACCTTAAAAAAATTTCTGTAGTTCCAACATACGCGTTGCAGTATATGGAGAGCTCTGCATATTACTTATAGGCATAGGTTTGCATAGTAGTAGCAAGGAAAGGTGTTGACAAAAAAGTAATTTCAATGGAATTCATCTGTTCGCAGTTTAAAATTGATGGAAATTCTTTAGTTTCTAATTTTCCTAATTAAGATATTTATTTTTCATTTTAATAATGCATTATGCTCCTACACAATAAACTGAGATGAACATGTTATGAATCTCTGATTGTCAATAGAGATTTTTTTATTGAGGAACTTAACGGCCCATTAGCGGCAACAGAGTTACGTTCTGACGTGCGTCACAGATTCTTGAGCGAGTCTGCAGACTATTCCTTAGTTGAGGGAGAAAAAATGATTTTTTTTTTTTTTTGAAATATGAATTACAGCTAATGAAAATTTGTATCGTGTTGCCTGAGATGTAGTCCACAACAGATAGCATGCATTTGTATTAGTATCTTCTTTTTAAGCATTTCTTGGTGTCAATATAGATTTCACGAGTATTCTAATGTTGCAGATTATTTTTTGACTTTAGTCAACGTCACAGACTGTTGTAAAAAAAATCTGCAACCGGGATAACAGAAGTAGTTGCGAAATACCTCGTGAAAATATTTAAAAAAAAAACAACAACAAATTTATTTCACTTAGTAAAATTACACTTTTGTCTTAACACAAACCCAACTCAAGCACCAACCGGGCTAACAGAAGTAGTTGCGAAATATCGCGTGAAAAGATATAAAAACAACAAATTTATTTCACTTAGTAAAATTACACTGGTGTCTTGACGTAATCCAAACTCAAGCACCAACCAGACTAACAGAAGTAGTTGAGAAATACCTGCTGAAAATATAAAAAAACAACAAATCTATTTCACTTAGTAAAATTACACTGGTGTCTTGACATAAACCAAACTCAAGCACCAACAAGAACTCGCCAGCATGTTCCCAAATCCTTGCTAGTAATAAATTCTCCATCGTACTTGAACTCTGAAGCACCTATGAAAACAATTCGTAATGCATCGTTTTTCTTTTTCTGCGATTGTTTGTAGGAAATACTTCCGATTCTATTCAACTGTCAATGTGTCGTTAAGGATGATGAACCCTTTGTTGACAAGCATCATTGAAGAATAAAAGACCACGATTCACACTATTTCTGTCACGGAAAGCACTGTCAAATGTCATTATGGTTCGTGAAATATAGGTTAATTGGGCAGTTGATTTCAATAATGTTGAATTTATTCATTCCAGAATTTTCATGCATCAGTTAATATATTGATATACAAATGTTTAGTTTAAAAAAAAGTAAAACCAGCTGATGTGTGCATCACATGACTTCCTTTTACGTCAATTTAATGATAATAGTGCCTTGGAGTAAGCAAGGAAATACTAAATGTTTCACCCCTAGTTTCTTGCGAACCGAAGTAAAAAAAACGTTTTACACAGAATTATTTCCTCATTATTGGCAATTTAAAGTGATTCAGTGGTTAACTCTTTAAATATCACCAACATTGGCCGAATTAGAAACCATACTTAAAAAAAAAAGAAAGAAATCGCCAAATTTTTCGCCAAGTTGGCGACTAAACTTGGCGACCAAAAGCTTGGTGGTATGTCGCCAAGTGTTTGACAAATTATAACACCACTTGAGTTAGCATTGAAAGTAACAATGATTTCCTTCCAAAAAGGTGTAAAAGACGCCCTTAGGAACATTCGAATGCAACCAAAAGGGATGGTGCACAACTAGATTCCACTAGATTTCTACGTGCCCAATTTCACCTTTCTAGAACATACCGTTTTTAAATTATGCGAGATACATACACACATACGCACATACATACGTACATACGGACGTCACGGGAAAACTCGGGGATCGTCAAAATGGATATTTCGGGTGTCTGTACGTTCCTAGGCATATGTCCACGTGTGGTCGGGTTGAAAAAAAAAAAAATCAGCATTCATTCGGGGATGAGAAAAATGTAAATTAAGGCCGATTTTTGAGTGAAAAATTTTTCGCAAATACAATACTTCCTTTTTTGTAAAAGGAAGTAAAAACCTTTACATTTTTGAACGTATGCTTAGAAATCTGTGAACATTTGACTTACATTAACCGTAAACTTCTAAGCTGTTTATCAGTGGTTATAGTATTATTCAGCAACTTGTTCAAATAATAATAATGGTGCTGATACATTAATAGATATATAATTAAATAATCACTTTAAGGGACTGTGAAGAAAATGATTGCTTTTTTTTTTTTGATCATTTCTTTCATATACATCAATTGATATCAATAAAAGCATAATTATAAATTAACGTAATTTATAAAAACAGAAATTGAAAACGTAATTTGAGGAATTAAAACAAAATTCTGCAGGTAAACTTTCAAAAAAAGATAATAAATAAATAAAATAAAATAAAATAAAACATAACAAAGAAAGGTATTAAAGAGGATGGGAGATGGCTTTTAATGATCTTTTCTTTTCCCAAAATAATTGCCACTGGTGAGCAATATAAAAGGGAGTTGTTGATAAATGCTTCAACACTAAATGCTTCAAAACTTGCTTCAACACTAAAAACGTTTACATTAATGACAGAATAAGCAACAGATTCTCAGTTATTTAGGTTTTATATGAAACTGTAATACTTAACAGAATTTAAATGCACCTTGAAAGTAGCATGCATGTTACTGAATATCCCTGAACCGCCAGCATTCTTTAGAATACCTGACCGTTCCTGGATTTCATGTATTTAACGTAGTTTTTGGGAAATAAACAGCTACATTTTCGATCAGAACTGGCTGAAGTAAGTTGACTCAACTTTAGTTTAGAAAAATTGACTTCAATCTGATCAAACTCAATTACAGGCAACGATTAACGCAGTTCAAATCTCCAGATAACATATTCGAATTTGAAAAACACACGAACAAAGGAACTAATCTTTTATATCACATTTTAAGCATTTTTAAACATCATTCCGTAAATGTTTTACCATTGCTCTTATACGCTCCTTTTATTTCTCAGGGTGGCAGCAAAACATATCTATCAGGCAAGTACAACTGGATGTGCGAACCTGTAAATTATTCAACAAACGAAGAAAGTATGCTGGTAAGATTTCATTTATTTACTCCTGTTTCATACTGAGTTTTGTTTGATGTGATTCTGATTTATTTTTTCATTACCATTGCTTTTCTTAGACTCAAACAAAAAATAATGATAATTTACTGAATATGTTTCTGAATATTTGCTATAAATATCTTTCCATTTTCTAGCTAGTTCATCTTGGTTGGTGGTATTTATTGCTCAAAATTGCAGAATTTGCAGACACGGTAAGTAATTAAATTTCGACCGAATTAAGTTCTACATAAATTGAGTTTTGTGATAATAGTGATAATATAGCGCAATAAGTTTGGTTTTCAAAAAAAGAAAAAAAAAGAAAAACAAATAAAAATCAATAAATACGACAATTTTATTACTAGGTTCTTTAATTGTAAATCGGAAAAGTTTTTTATCGTCTTGAGATTTCAATCAAAAATATTTAATTATTTCATTAATTGCATTTCAGATTTTTTATGACTTGATTTGAAAACGTTTCTCCCGGAAACACAAAACATTGACTTTGCGCATGGGCAATGATTTGTTCAACATTTAAGAACAGTTACTTTGCATTATAGTGTTAATAATCAAATTTTGAAGATAACATTAAATTATCCGACTATATTAACTCTTTCAAGGGCGAATCATTAAATTTTTAGAAATCAAATGTTAAAACGCTATAAGTAGGTTTATTTGATCGTCTAGACATAGTTTTTTCAATAAAAAATTGTAATTTTTTTCGCAAGGGTGGTGTTCTTATTTGTTCACACCTCCACCTAGGGCAGGTAAAAAGAGTGTTTATGCATGTAAAAATGAATTTGAATTTTTAATACCAATAATGATTTGAACATGAAATTGAGTCAACATAAAAAGATATTTTTATTGATTCAAAAAATGTGGAAAAAAGAAAAAAAAAAATATAAATTGGTGGTTTCACAGCGGAACCATCGCCCTTGAAAGTGTTAAAGCTTCAAATTTCAATTTTAATTTTGTTAAATTTTGCTCTTAGACGGATAAAAAAAATTGTTTAAAGGTTTACAGATCAGTTTTGCATTTTAGTCACGCAATCAGTTAATACATTTTTCCTATGACTAACTTTTATCATTACATTGAACTAAATAATTCATTTATAAATTTGTTACTTGCAAGATTTTTATCTTTGTAAATGTATTAAATAATTTGAGGAAGGCAAAAATTTCGTTTTCTGGAAAATGTCAGGCAGCTAATTTAAAGCAATTTATCCGTAAATCAGAGATTTCATGCGTAAGAAGTTTTTTCGCGTCAGCAGTCTCTTGATTTCCAGATGAAGAGTGTTAAGGTTTAAGTTGGCAGGTTTGAGTTGAGTTGTCCTGCTTTTACTTAACTTAAAATGTTCTGATTTACTTAAAAGGGTTTTAGAAGACATTTAGCTGCAAAAATGTCATAACATGCACATTTTAAAAGATCTTCACCAAAACGAAACAAGTTATGATGAACGATTCATTTACATTTCAGATATTCTTTGTTCTGAGGAAGAAATTCGATCATATCAGCACACTCCATGTGGTCCATCACACATCAGTTGCATGGGGAGTCTGGATCGGTCTGAAGTTCGGACCAGGTAATAACTAACATTGAATATAGTTATTTTCTTTTTAAATCTTGTTCGGGTTGATTTCTGCATGCAAAGTTCAATTTCTGATTCTTTACACTTTCTAAACATTTTTCATTACTACAGATCAATGTTTTGTTCTTAAAATGTCCTTATTTAAGGCATTAAAAGACATCTCATGATTGAATTATCTCAGTTTTTGAAGAATTAGGTTTTTCACCGCCAAAATAAAATTCAAAAAAAAAAAAAAACTTTTCAGTCCTTTTTTAACTTAAAACATTTTTCATACTTTGTTATAATTTTTAATCACTTCAGATCATTGCTTTAATCTTAAAATATCTCCATTTTAGACATTTAAAGATCCACCCTTACATAATTGATTCATCTTGGTTTTAAGGAAATAGAGTTTTCACCGCCGAAAGAAAATTTAAAACTTATTCCATCAGTCCTATTTCTACTTGCTTGAAACAATAGAGTTTATTTTTTCAAATCATTAAAAATATAACTTCACTCTATATATTGTTTCATTTTAATTTCACCGTAATTATTGCTCATTTTTAATGACAACAATAATGCATACAACTGAAAAAGTAGAGCTTGTGTTTGCGTCTAAAGATTATGCACTCTAAGCGTAACGAAATAGTTGAATTCCTAATCTGACTTCTAAATGCTGAAAGAAAAGTAGGCGTAGATTTTCCCCAGAATACATGAAGTACCTGGTAGCAAAGATGGGCAAATGCCGAAATTAAAAATTTGGGAAGAGCTAGTTCACTTGGTAGGAGAAACTCTTATCTATTTTGGAGCAAGAGACGGTACTAGCAGCCCTGGTAGCATATTAACAACTTTACTTGCTAGAAACCATGTACAAATATTGAGACTGCTGATTGGTTACCACGTAAACACTTGTGTCGGCTGTCCAATCAGGGTTCTCAAAATTGTTACATGGTCCCAAGCTGAGTAAAGGTTGTTTATAAGTGCCCTGATAGGTGCTGCTACATAGCATGATTTAAAAAAAAAAAAAACTTTTTAATGAAAATCTACCGAGCGCTTGAACTTTGCACGTATTTCACTTAAAACTTGAAAAGTTCACTTACCTTCCTCTGTTTATCGCTGCCTCGTATAACTTGGGATAATTTTGGAAATTTCTTTGTACTTTAGTGTTTATTTTTAGTTTTTTGTAAATCAAAACAAGATGATTAGATATTGTAAACTACAAAGAGAGAGAGACAGAGAGAATTATTACTAAAACTACATATGAGGCAGAAGCAAAGGGATGCAAGTGGACATTTTCAAGTTTTGAGTAAAACGCGTTAAAAGGTAACATCCTAGGTAGACTTTCATTGATTTTTTAAAAAAATAAATCATGCTGTATAACAGCAACTACTAGGGCTACTAGTACCATCTCTTGCCCCAAGACAGAGGAGAGGTTCACCTATAATGTGTACTGGTTATTTCCAAATTTTTTATTTTGCCACTTACATCCCTTTGAGTCTCACTGCCTCATATTTCTTTTATACTCTTGCAGTCAAAAATCATCAGAAATGAACTTACAAGTTATTATTGCTCATACTACCACCTTCGAAGAAACCTTGGCTTCGTTTGGAAACCTAATTCTTTATGACAACTTTTATTTGAAATCCAGTCATTCCTGTCATATTGACCCGGAAATATCAGAAGTAGCAGCTGTGGAAGGGAAAAAATAATCTTGAAAAACAAATAACTGCTATTATCCAACGAGAAAGAATTAGTACACTCTTTTTTTTTCAGTTAGTGAGCTTAAAGAGTGGAAATTAGGGCACCATGCATTTCAAAACAAGAATTTATTCTAAGAAACCGAGATAAATAAGTATTTTTGAGATCTGGAATGTCTTAGTGTGGTTTTCACGCCAATGTTAGACCAAAACGCCGTATATTGCAAAAAGAAAACAGTTAATAAGCACTTTGGGAAGGTGCATTTACCCAAGCACGCACATTTGTACTTCTTAAAAATTCAGTTCGTATAGCTTTTTCAGTTGGATGAAATTCTATTTAAAACAAAAGGGTAATTAAAAAACTGGGAAGCTGCTCACACACCACACCGTGAACTTAGTTTTTAACCAGAGTTTAAAATATAAAGTAGCATAAAAATGTACTTTTTATGTCGTCTGATTTTATCTTATTTTTTCAAATACATTATCTGGTACTGTATTGTCGCGAATATCGAACAAATACTCTTAGTATTAAACGAAAACTTTTGTGTAACAAAGTAACAAAAGTACACAACGTATATATGAAGCACAAATTAGCAAATGGATTGCTAATTTGTACTTGATATACGTTGTTTACGACTGTTAAATATTCTTAGTGTTAAACAAGAGCCAATAGTACGATATTAGTTAGAATTCTCGCAATTATTTTTTAAAGTACATTATTTGATTTTGCATTAAAAAGAACACAACAAATATTTTCCGTAGTAGATAGATCCCAGTACAATGGTCAAATATCTTTCAAAGTAAGAGTGCATCCCAGGTTCAAATCTCGAGGTCAAAGTGCAACGCAATTTCATTTTAAAGTTATTTTGCAATATTTGCACATTAGAAATAGTTGTGGCCACAGCCGTTGAACATTTCGAACTTCGAAATTTTTATTTCGAAAGAGAAAAACTTTATACTTCATAACACTAAGTACGAAATGCGTCCTGATCCAATGATACATTTCCTTAAAATAGAATTGAAAAGTTCAATTTTTGAAATCGTGTTTAAACTATAGTTAAGCATTAGGAGTGTAAAAGATACAATACGTTTATGTCTGCTTTATCAAAGTTAAATTGAATTATCCAGTGGAACAATGGCTTAAATACCACCGCTGATTTTTAAGCACCTAAAAGGGTGCCGTATTTCGCTTGATTGGCAAATACTTATGACGTCGCGCCAACCGTTGTTCCATTGCATTACTTCCGTAATTTTCTGAAATTATGCTCAGAATTGCGGCAAAACAAGTCCGACATGGGAACAGGAAGTGCACAATTCGCGCACCTCAAACGATGTTTTTTAATTTCATCTCTTGTATGTTTGAAAAATGTGAATCATAATAAGTATGGTATATTTACTCTGTATCGTGGAGTGAACACTACAACTAGGAACAGCTTCTTCGAAAAAAAAAAAAAAACCTAAACTCAATGTTTTCCGAAATTTTTGGAGAAATTTGAGTTTATCTGAAACTATGAGCTCTAAATCTCGACGTGTTGACTTGTCTATAGTTGTTCTTCCAATCCTGCAATCTTGACGAGTTGAACAATTACATATTTGAAGTTACCTTTATGGAACGGATTTTTTTTCTTCTAATGATCAACGTATCTAGTTTTAAAATTTCTAAGAAACAACTGTGACTAGCAACAGTTACCTAGTTGTAACATATTGTGAACTAAACCTAATTTATTTTTTCTTTGAAACTGTCTCCATTTTGCCAAATGTGTAGTTTCCTAGCTGTAATACTCACTTTACGATATACACATGCATATCTTCCTGTAGTACGACTTGTATACTTATGTAAATTTTTTTCCGCAGGGGGTCATAATGCATTCTTCCCCTTCATCAACTGCTTCATCCACATGATCATGTACAGTTATTACTGCCTCGCCGCCCTTGGACCGCACATGCAGAAATATTTGTGGTGGAAGAAATACCTCACTCAAATGCAAATGGTAAGTTGATTTTGTACATTACATGAACCGGCGGTACGCGTACTCCTTCGGCTTCGTTATGGTTATCTAGCAAAAAGTGCATAAAATTATACTAAAAATGGTAGAATTTGATTGCGACAAAATTTTGAACAATATCGTGCTATCCTACACTGAAACAAAACCATTGTGATACATAAAAGATTGACTTCTGGATTGGTATTTAAAAGGAACACTAAAAGCTACAGTGTCAGTTGTCAGTGTCTGTTACTGGGGGTCGGACTTTTTTCGAAATTGAGCAAAAAAAAAAAATCTTAATTTCAATTTTTGGCATCTTGAATTCAAATTATGTTTATCGCAATCACGAGCGTGTGTATGTATGAATGCGCGTGTGTGTTTGTGTAGGCGCATGTGTGTGGGTGCTTGTGTGTGTGTATGTATGCATGTGTGTGCGTGTTGTGTATGCAGTGCTGTGTGTGTAAGCGTTCGTGTGTGTGTGTATGTAGGCATATGTGTTTGTGTCTGTGTGCAGGCGTGTGTGTGTGTATGTGTGTGTGTAGGAGTGTGTGTTTGTGTGTGCGCAAGCATGAGTGTGTATGTGTGTATAGGCGTGTGTGTGTGTAGGATATGCACACAACCTGGAGACGGTTTTTGCAACAGGAGCAGCATCGTGAGGCCGGCCGAAGCGACGGTGGTGCTGGCAGAGGGTGCTGGCGGGAAAATAAAACGATAGGAATTCAAAACAGTCAAATGAGAACAATAAGCAATCGTGATTGCTCAACAAAAAATTAACTAATTTAGAGGATCCAGAAGCAGCCAAACTTAAGATGAGAAATGTGGTTGCTTGAGAGAAAAATTGTTTTAAAAGTATGAATACATTAAAGGCTCAGAAAATCGAGTTAACCTAAAAGCGATGTCTAAGCATGTCTGTAACTGGCGCCCTAGTATTTTTATTGTAAGACAAGCAGATTCGATTCTTTTTACTTCCTTTTCCAAAAAAGGAAGTATTGTATTCGCGAAAAAAATTTCACTCAAAAATCGGCCTTAAATTCCATTTTTCTCACCCCCAAATAAATGTTGAGTTTTTTTTTCGACCCGATCACACGTGGATATAAGCCTAGGAACGTACAGACACTCGAAATAATTATTTTGACGACCCCCGAGTTAATTACAATGAATTTTCTCGTGACGTCCGTATGTACGTGCGTATGTGTGTATGTATCTCGCATAACTCAAAAATGATATGTCCTAGAAAGTTGAAATTTGGTACGTACACTCCTAGTGGGGTCTAGTTGTGCACCTACCTTTTTGGTTGCATTCGGATGTTCCTGAAGGGGTCTTTTGCCCCTTTTTGGGGGGAAATCATTGTTAATTTCGATGTAAACTCAAGTTGTGTTACAATTTGTCGGACACTTGGCAATATATCTCCAAGCTTTTGGCCGCCAAGTTTTGTCGCCAACTTGGCGACAAACTTGGCGATTTTTTAAAAAATTTGTTTTTAAATTGGCCACTGTTTGTGATATTTAGAGAGTAAACAATTGAATCACATTAAAATCGCCAGTAAGGGTGAAATGACATTAAATTTGAGCAAAAGGAAGTCATGTGATGCACACATCAGCTCGTTTTTTTTTTTTTTTTTTACTTTTTAAGTTGATACTGATCTTGTAATTCTTTCAACAGATCCAGTTCATCATTGCAACCATCCACGCAACCATACCCATCTTCTACGACTGCGGGTTCCAGCCCGTCTTCGCCTACATCATCATCTTCCACGCAATCCTCTTCTTCGGCATGTTCTACAACTTCTACCGCAAGACCTACAACGAAGAGCTGCGCATGAAGAACAAGAGCAAGCAGTTCATCGAAGACCTGAAGAAGAAGCAGTCGCGAAAGGAGTTCGAGAGAGAGATGGCTAAAGTCGACTGAATGAGGATGCAGAAGATTTCAGTTTTGAAAGCGAAAAAAAGCCTGATCGAGACAGGCCTATTATTCTTCAGGTTCATTTTTTGTTAAAGGACTATAAAAGCATGCGTACATGCTTTAAAGACTTGAAAATGAGACAAAGTTGGATGAAATTGAGGCAAACTGGAAGCTGTTCTCTTAAAAAGGCAATATTGATTTATTTGCTATTCAGTTCCATTTTTCCGTTTCTCTGGACTCGTTTTTATGAAAACACAACGCGGGTTTTTATTTGGTGTTACGATATTATTATTTTTCATTTGGTTTAAAATTTAGGAATAACAAGAAACAAACTCTTGTGGCAATTTCTAAATGTTTCAAATTTTTAAATTTATTTTATTTGGTATAAATACCAAATAAAATTATCCCACATTGACGCTTGAATTGAATAATAATAATCATTTGTTTAAAAAAAAATTGCCCATTGTTAGCTGATATTTAAGTTCCTTGAAAAATTGCAATTCAAATTATTGCATTGTATGCTACGCAAACTGCGGGAGTGTGAATAGTCTCTCAAATTAAAAAAAAAAAAGCTTAATGATGAAATTTTAAAGCAATAAAAAGATAAAATGCCAAAGATGTGCGCATTAAAAATAACTTTCTTACTCTTTTTTTAACCAAATAAGTCGAATATGAGCGAGCATCAAAATTTTTTTCATGAACTATAAATAAAAAGATATGTAAATATAAGGTAAAATTCATTTTGTGCCTTATAAGATATATTTTGTAAACTCTGCGACGACTTTTTGTGTGTTTTCTAGTGTTTGATGTGTTTGATGTAAAAACACACATTGTCTTAAATAATCTGCTAAATGTTTCATCAAAATGAAAATAAAAATCTTCAGCAAAACATATGTGAAAGTGTTAAAAATTATTAACACTTATTCCTCCGTATTTAATAAGTTTAAAAACATAAAGTAATTCTGTATGCCACTTAATTTAATATTTATATGAATAATATTTATTGGAGCATAAATTTATTTCTGACAATTTTAATGTTTACTTTAACTAAGATTCTAATTCATTTGATCTCCTAGAGCTTAAAGAAAAATTTAAAAAATGCATTTCTACCTGAAAATACTAATTTCATTTGTATTTGAATTGTATTTTATTGTATTTGTACTGAATTAAATGAAAACTTGTCAACATGTATGACTGTATCATAACTGTGAAGTAATGAATAGGATCATTTTGTAAATAATTCATCGGATGAAAATAAATGTTAAGTGTAATTGTTTCTGAAAATCGTGTATTGTTTTCATTTAGTTTTCTATTTTTGACACAAGCACATTTTTATTGTTCTGTTGTTTTCCAAATGAATCCAATACGATAGAATTCGTCTTACATGGGGTTTCAAAAATGCAGTTTTTCTAGAATTTTAATTGTAAGGAGAACTACCATTCGAAAACTTGAGCACTCTTTGAATAGGGAAGTTGCCACCTATTAAATGTTCATATTTTGACTATTGGATATTGTTCATTGACCCTCAAAACTAAAAAATTCAACATCGCCGAATTTTAAAACACCGTGATTGATTTTTAATGAATGTTTAAAAAATCCACGCGCAAAAGTGCGCTCTCCTGAAACGTCACGAGCGTACGTCACAGGGCACTAATGGACAATATTCCGCCGAAGATCCCTTGTTTTCGCTACGGACATTTTTAGCGCGCTGATATTTTTATTTTTTAGAAATTCAATAATCTTTTTGAACACACTATGGGGGCCGGATTCGTTAAAGCACAATCTAATAATCTTCCTCAAGTAACAACAAGATGGTATTTGAATATTTCCGTGAGGATGAGAGGTTTAATGAACCAGAAACGCGAGGAGGTTTCGTCTTCGAAGCCAACTGCACGTCCTTCGGCTTCTCCCGCGGCGGAAGAGCGCATGACGTCACTTCCTGTGCCATTTGACGTCACAATTGCTTGAACTTTAAAATTAATTTAAAAAAAACTACTTATCGTATCGCAAAATTTTTTTCACCTATGATGTTCATACATGTTACTCTATCATATAAAAATAAAATTGAAAAATCGAAAACTTTCCTATTCTTAAATTCAAAGCTCCATATTCCTAGCGGTTGCTTTGTCGGTTCTTTTCCATTGGCTTTGTTACTTATAGGCAGAGCTGTCAACTGCTACGAAAAAATCTTAATTTCTAAGATTTACAGCTTTACACTACTACGCTACGAAAACGGGTCCTAAAATTACGATTTTCTGTTTTTTTTTTTTTTTTTAAATTTATAATCCCAAGAACACACACACACACACAAAAAAAACTGCATGAAAACTAAACCGGTAAGTTCAGCGAATCAAATTTCTACACGTGTGTTGACGGTCCTGCGCAAAAAGAATCGCTCTTCGAAAGTTGCATGGTGTAAAGATGGATCGATTTTTAGATCGCGACGCTGATCCAGTCATTGAATGTTCGGCAAAAAACGAAAAAACTGGCAAAAATTCTGAAAAAGAATATAAATTTTTTTATTCCGTATTTATATTTTCTGTATCATATTTAAAATTCGTTAAGTATCATTGTTTTTATTCTTTATACATTTGACAATTCATCACTGTGTGTGTTTTAATCCGCGGCAGTGGTCACGCTTCCCCCCGTCCACCCCCCTGCGAAATGCTGCTACGATTTTGGATTTTCAAAAATTGGCAGCTCTGCTTATATGCAGGGTTTAATTTCCAACAAAAAAAGTGCAGAAACTCTATAGGCCCCAGAACATTTTTTTTTTTTTTTTTTTTTTGCACATAAATAGAACTCATAAATGTTAAAATTCTCGTACAATTAAAAAGTGCAAAAGTGCAAGAAATCAGTTCCCGTAAGTTTCCAAGCAAAGACACGCTGACTTATCTAAAAAATGCATAAATAAAGGGTTTTAGTGCCAATGGCTCTAGAAAAGGAATATTTATGAAACTTTGTGTGTCCAATTTCAAAATTAAATATTTGAAATGAATAACGCATTTTTAGATTAATTTTTTACCGCAAAAATATTCCTTTTAATCTCAAAGAAATAGAAACCAATTTAACTAATCTATAACGACATGAATATTTTTTAGATTTTTTTTATGTTCCAAGGTCTTGAATTAACTGTGTCTGATCACATGGGAAATATTGAAATCATTTTAAAACAAAAATAAAGATAAAAGATGGGGACAACAAAGAGTTTTTTACCCTGTCAGCAGCGGGAAAAAAGTGTCTTAATTTCAATCAATAAAGTATCTTTCCTTTTTTTTTTTCTAAGTAAAACATTTTTTATGGTAAAAAAATTGTTCTGAAAAGTTTAATTACAAGCTTAGAAAATTGAAATTGGGTGGGACAAGTTTCAATATTTCTTTTGAAACTTGTCCCACCCAAGGCATCATTAAAACTAGGTTCAATTTTTTACAGATAAAAATGTTTTTTGCTGCACAAAATTACTTCAAAAACAGCCTTTTTATTTTAGAAACTTTGGTTTGAAGTTGGATAGAATAAATTTCATAAATATTTATTTTCAAAATACATCAACAAAGTTTTTTTTTTTTCCTGATGAGAATTTTTGAAGCACAAATGGTTTCTCTATGTTTCTGTGCGTATATTTTTTTTATCTGAGTATTTAGGGTATTTCTGAACAAAAAAAAAAAAAAAAAAAAAATCCAAACGTTAATTTCGTCCCTCTTTCTCTTACCTGACTGTGCCGTTACTTTCTCCGCATCAATAAAGATGTTGTAAAGTAAGCAAATTTACAAGATTCAATGGGATTCGAGACTTGTCGGAGTCGAACGCTTTGAAGTATTTTTGTCACACGATTGATTATTCACTGCAAACCTGGATCCAGCGGAGGAGACATGATTCCTCTTAATGTTATCAAAGATAGCCTGACTATTTCCTAGTTGATTGAGTACAATCTCGTAAACTATGTGTGTGTGTGTGGATCGGTCATCAATTACATTTTTTCAGGATAAACACCAACATAAACGAACTTAAAACACAAAACTTCATCTAAATACAAACATTTCAGATTATTAATTCCCATCATTTTCGATTGATAAGAAATAAAAATACAAAACGTTACACGCTGTAAATAATTTTTCTTTATTACTGCATCCTAATCACTTTTTTCTTTTTCTTTTTACTTTATTTTATTTATTTATTTATTTACTTTTTTTTTTATTCGTGATTGTGAAAAACATAATTTGAGTTTAAGACGTCAAAATTCAAACGAATGCTGAATGCTGGATGTTCATTTTTTTTAAAAAAAATTACAATTTATTATTTCATTTCATTTTATTTTTTACTCAATTTGATATCGTTCAAAGTTCCAAGGACTAACTTGACTTATAATTCGCAACTCCAGAGCTCGAATACGCTACCTTGCGGTGATTAACAACACTAAAGAAAAAGGTAAAACATTCCATGCCACGTGTTTTCTTTGGGATGAATTACAGGCTTCAGAAAGCTTATGGTGTAATGTAATTTCAGAAGAATAGAAAAGAAAACTTCCCACAAACACGATGAAAAATTACTGTCATTCACTAAGCGTCAAAGCAGGTTATAAGTTACGGCATTTGTTTGTTTTACCTTTTTAATCCGCCATTAAACAGTGGCTGCAGCGCCCCTTATAGTTTATTGGAGTTGCGAATTCTTCTTCGCTAAGATTCTCTCTTAATTTTGATGATAAAAACTTAATCTCTCTCTTTGCACTCATTCATTCATTTCTGAAGAAACAGATGATCAAAAATAGTCGATATATTCTCCTTATCAAGTATTTTTCATTTAAAATAAATAAAAAATAATAATAAACTCGAAAGCACATGTTTTTAATCGGCTTTCTTTCCCGCGGAGCTTTTGAATTTCGGGTGACGGGAACTTAGAAGTTTAGATTATCCCCAGTAAATGGGGGGTTCTATAAGCTCTTCATGAAAAAGTTTGAAAAATCTATATAAATAAAACAAAGAATGTCTTTATATGTGTGTATTTATGTGTATATGAATGTGTGTGTGTGTATGTATGCTCCTTATACAAATCCACAGTTTACGTCACATCGGAAAATTAGCGTTTGCGCAAAATCATTTTAAATTAGCGTTCAGAAGGTTGCCATTTTTTTTTCTTTTCTTTGCAGAAGAAAATTAGGAAGGTTCAGTTTTATTTATTCGGGAATTTTCGATTTGCCATTTTCTTTCTTTTAGGGGGTTCAGGACACATTTTGAAAAAAATCTCATTAAACAGTTTAGAGTTTTGAAATTTTTTGTTATGATTCACCATCTGTGCAAAATCATAACATAAATATTTTTTTAAAACATTTTATTTAAATTAAATGTTTTTTAATAGGGTCGCTTTAACTCATTAAAACTCAAAAAATTCTAGATCTATTTTGAAATTTTTTTCATAAATCTAAACGCAAATACCTAAGCTTTAATTTTTATTCGGAAATTGAAAAAATATTGATTCAATAAAAAATAAAAAAGATTTGAAAGAACATTTTGAAAAATTCTAAGATACTTTTATTCAAAAAATCACATCTTTTGAAGCAAACTTTTTTTAAAAACTTGCCGAATAAAAATTCAAGTAAACTGTCTGAATAACATATGCTACAAATTTCATTACCTTATCTTTATCAGTTCTTCACTTACAAGAGTTTGAACACAAAGAATCGGGAAAAAATGCATCATGGATAAAAACACGTTTAAAGTTTTTAAGTTAAGAATAATATTAATTAAATGCAAGCAACAAAAATAATTATATCTTTCGTTCTAATTAGGTTAGGAACAAGATTCAAACGGCATTTTAAGAAGGAAAAAACGGATTTTTTAAAAAATGATATTTAAAAAAAAAATGCAAAATTTGATGATATTTGTGTTCCGAACCCCTTTTTAAGCATGATTATTTTGAGGGGAAATTTTACAGTATTTTTTCTCTCTCTAATTGAAGCTTGATTGTTGAACATGCGTGACTTGACGTAACTTTCATTTTCGAGTTAGACCGTACAAAGCCGGGTGACATAGAAAAATAATTTTATGTTATCTGAGGAGTGAAATTTGTCATTTAGCGAGGGGTCTGGCAGGATATCCATCTTGACTTTAAGAAACTAATGTATTTACTCACATGTAAGCGTGATTTTTGTTATTTTTGACACAATATGTGTTGAGTTTTTAGCCTTTTTGACCCCCCCCCCCCCCGTTTTGCAAAAATTTTGAAATTGCGGGCCTGCTAAAATTAAAAATCATTGATAACCGTACTTTTTAAACAACGATATGCCTTTTTCTGGTACGGAGGAGTGGGGAGGTGCTAACACAGGCATGCCCATCGCCCCCAAGGGCAACGCCATACCCTCCAAATACCAGAAAGACCCCCCCCCCCCCCCCCCAAAGAATGAAATCCTTTGAAAATGAAAAAGTACCACAAAAACACACTCCGACAAATTCTTTTAATTTCTTCGTAGCGCCATCTCTAGGTTTAAAATGAAACAATACACTTTTTCTCGAACAATTTATATGAAGTCTTTTTGCACTTATCTTCTATTTTATAGGTAAACTTTTGAATTGAAAAGGAAAGGAAGTCTCAGTGGAATTTACTTCCTTACTTAGATAAAATATGACTGTTTAGTAGAAGCAACAGGTCCTAATTTGTGTAAAAAGAATTTAATTTCTATTTAAGTTAAAATACCCTGAACTAAGAATTAGGAACAAAAACGATTATGTATCACCAACCGTCGTAAAATGTATTTTTATTTCTCAATATAATTGCATATAATTAATTAGTATGTGCTAAGAATGATGTGTCAACAAAACAATTGTATTTTTATTTTTATTTTCATTCATTTTATTCTTTTTTTAAAAAAAGACGAGAGAAAAGTAGGTAGAGAAATATCTTGGACCTTCCAAAAAATAATCGGGAAGCAGAGAAACAGCCTAAGGCTTCGAAACGCGGCGCGCACGTTCCACGTGGCATCTATATTTTTCATGAGGACAATTCAAGAAAAGTTATTTAAATGGAATATATCTATCATTTTGCATTTGAGGCAGCGAGAAGCAAAGGAATGTAAGTGGCAAAATTAAAAATTTGTACATAACCAGTGAAAATGGTAGGTGAACTCCTCCTCTGTCTTGGGGCAAGATATAGTACTAGTAGCCCTGGTAGGTGCCGCTGTATAGCATACTTTAGAAAAAAAATTCAATAAATGCCTACGTAGGACATTATCTTTAAAGTAATTTTACTCAAAACTTGAAAATGTCCACTTGCATCCCTTTGCTTCTCACTGCCTCATTTATTGGCAACAAAAATTTAGCAACTCATTAAAAATATTATCTCATTTAATATTTTTTAAAAAATACCTTTAAAAATTCTTTATTTTTCTGGAGCTTATGTGTTCTGCTTCATAGTATGTAGAACATAGAAATTTTAACTTTTGGTGCCAAAACAGCTGTTTTTAAAGCTTTATTGATTATTTTTGGGTATATATCGAAAGAGTATTACTTCTAGAGCATACAGGTTTTTTCGGAACAGAAAAAATCTTGATTTTTGACAAAGATATGAGGGAAGCAAAATGTACTGG